>NC_056726.1:1279366922-1279426922 GCF_019279795.1 Protopterus annectens | reverse complement strand
TATATACATATATATCTATATATATATATATATATATATATATATATATATACCATGCTACCATGCACAGCAGTCAACTAGCCTGTATTGATCATAATGTCACATGCAGGTATAGCAGTGTCTCTCATAACACCTCCACCAGATGTTACGGTGCCAGGGCAATGTGCATAATTACCCTAGTAGAGTGCAGACATACATTTGGGTTTCAGGCTTTAAATCCTTCAGAAAATTTATCTTAATATAAATTCCTTGTTTCTAAAGAGCAAATATGTCAAATGTGTCCCTATTTCTGGGTCATTGTCCGATCATTATATTGGGCTTAGCCCAGATGTCTTGCACTAAGAGATTGAGAGCTATAAAAACTATTAGTTGTTAAGTACTGGTGATCATTGTGGCATACCATGCAAAACCATGGGCCTTCTATGCTGTGATTTAAACTGGATTGTTATGCATGTTGGCTTACATGGTTTTCAGGCTGGCAACACTGGTGCCAGCCATGAAACCATGCTTATTTATGTTTAAACGCAGTGCATGGCATGAATATGCAATGAACGCTGCTGCTCGCCATGCATCACCGCGCACACAAGATAAACTCGCGTGAAGCCTACATGGAGTTTACTGAATCCCAGGGAAAGATTATACATCTATATTTCTATTGTCATCTTCACTGTACAATGTGAACAGTTTATTATTTTCCTTGCTTTCTTACTGTTCTCATGTTTGACTAGAGTAATGGCTAAACAGGACACTCAGACTAGCTTATCTACCTGGTTAATAATGTTAAATAAAAATTAAAATAAATCCTGAAGTTTTGTAGGATCACCTACATGATGCTGGAGTTACAGCCTGACAAGCTGAACTAATGCTATGTTGTTCTACAAATGGATAGTTAGTTATATGGATTAAAAAAGTGAGGCACCTATATACGATAAGCACATCTAATCCAGATATTAACTGATGTAAATTAATAAAGCACTTTATTGCAAAAATGCATTAACTCCATGTGAACTACCACTCTTGCATGAATAACTAATGGAACATTAAGTGTTTTCACAAGTAGATGAGCAACAGGAACTGTTTCAGAATGACTCCAGGACTGGAAGCAGACTCAGTGTTAGCAGCACAGTGAAAACAGCCAGATATAAGAAAATGACTAGTTAAATGGCCGGATATATGAAGGATTTGTACAGATGCACCAGAGTTCCAGCAGACTCTACAGACATAAAAAGTTATTAAAAGTCTTCTTTAGCCCCAAACATTGAACATCTTCACACCCTTCACAGCTCCCTATCTACTCATTTATTCCTCCGTAGAATGAGAGCCTGGCCCCATTCATTCCCCAACCAGGGTGAAAACCTTGTGGTCACTTCTTTCCTTGTCTGGGGCAAGGACCAGTGACCATTTATTCCCTTTAAAGGTGACAGTCAGAAAATGAGAGGAAGCTGTCATATGCATGTAGCAGTCTCTAACCCCCTCTTCAGATGGCCTAATTCTACCTCATGGCAGATGTAACTTTACAATAGTTGCTCCTATGATGGACAGTACTATTTTTACAAATGTCTACCCCCCCATCTTATTGTATCATTTTTGTACCCTGACATAGTGCTACATGATGTACACCTTCCAGTTTTATAAATTTAAAGTTGTAGCATGCCAAATACCCTCCCTCCATTACCAAGTTGGATGAGTTAATTGGCCTCTCAGTACTGTTCCTCACACCCAGCTCTTACACTGCTCTATGTCACTAATACAACACAGCCCATGTAGAGTACAATTGTGGCTGTATCCCTCTATGCCGCACGACCAGGTTTTCATGTTTTCTTTTTAAAAATAATTGGTATCATTCTGATCCAGAGGTGAGATCACTAACATGCTAGCATAGCAGTAAAGTTAAATATTTTATGTATATCAAGGTAATCAGTAATTATTTCATTATGTAGTATATGTTTTATATTTTGTTAATAAAAGCAAACATGGTTGCATCATATAGTTCAAGAGCTGTAAGAATTGCTTTGATTCTATTGGGTATGGAAGTCACATGATTAAAGTAAAGCTCTCAAGCAGGCAACTCACATATCTGATTTGTCTGAATCCTTACTGACAATTAGACATTACAAATTTTGTAAAAAAAAAAAAATTTGTGGAAGCATATTGTTTTTTGTCTGTTAAACAATGCTGCAAATGTCTAATTCATGCTTTGTCTAAATGGCAGCATTTTTGCATGCTGCAACTTACTGCGCAGTTAGGTATAGCAAACTCAGATATCACTATTTGCAAGGCTATAATCCTAACCTGCAAAATGGTCTTATTTGCAAATCATGCTAGCATGTCTGTTATTCTGGAAATCATTTAATGTTGTACTACCGCAACACCTGGCCACATTAGACAGGTTCAGATATGTGCAGTTTCATCACTTCATTTGTCACATATCAGCACTGTTTGTTCCACTTGCATGTACTTCAGCCAACTTAATACGTTCTGATGTATTATTTCCCTGCATAGCTGCATCGACCACTGACACATTCATAAAAACTGAGTCAGGATGCTTATGTTCCATTTCTTTTGTATGGGGCTTCAACAATAAGTCTATTTTTATTTGTCTGACAGTCAGGTATGACCCACTAAGTACAACATTTTATATGGGTAACCCAGGATCACAAGAGTGGATGAGTGACATACTCGTATCACATTTTATACAAGTACAGAATGTATAAATAAAACACATAACTACAGGATGAAGCTCTTACACTGGTAATGGTACATGGCCTTTGATATATACTGCTAGACCTGTCACCATTACTGAGTCACACTTTTATCATATATCTTTCTTTGTATAATACTGTCCATCTGTCATTTGGAATTCCTGTACTGAGTCCTGAAGAGAAATTCACGCTAACATATTACAGGAAAAGCAGACTGATTAGGTGAAGAAAGTCATACTTTAAGCAAGTGTTGTTACAGTGAGAAAAAAATGAAGTTAATTACAGTAGACAGCTGCAAAACCTGTGATGAAGTTAAAAACTGAAGGAGGTACATACTGAAGCTATAAGTCTATAGGATATTATAATTTTCCTCATGCAATTAAGGTAAAATGTTGTGTTGTCTTTCATTTATACCACTTCAGTGTTTATTAAGCAGGAATTTATACTAAGTACGGTATGATGTCTCAACTAATGAAGTCTGACTGAAAAAGTAAACAGTTTTATTAAACATGCTTTTAATAGTTTGTCAGGTTTAATACAATGGAGTCTAACAGTAAGGTTACGCAAGTCCTACAATTATTATCAGACATAATTGGGCTTCTACTAGGTGATCAGAAATGACCACGTATATTATGAGAACATGAGCAGTCCTCTGAAGACAAAGAAACAACAAGATTAATGATGTGAGGGCCAGTTCATATCTTCACAAGAGGTAATATGCTGCTGACATTCTTAATGTATTTTTTTTACATTCCAAGAGCATAACATAAATTACATCTCTATAAATGTCTCCTTGGTTCCAGTGATCCTGGTGTGATACAGCTACAAGTAAAAAACAGCAGATGTGTCCGTCATTTTTCACATTTTACTCTATGTGCTATAAAGCAATGAGGTAGTCTTTTTTTAAGGGAAATTAGATTTTATTTGTTTATTTACCAGTAGAGTGAATTGTCTACAGGGACTCATTTCAGCTACAGCTCGACAGCACTGTCTTCCTAAATAACTTTCTCAAAGTCACACAGTAGGCAAATAAAGTCTGAAGAAATCAATCCCTGCACATCAGACAATCCTTCCAGCCATGATACTTTTCATGATTTTGAGCATGAATCTGGTCAGGTTAATGGGTCGGTAAAAGGGCTAACCTGCTGTAGGGAGTCACTGTGGCTATTATCCAGATACCAGTGACAAATCCTGCAGATGGGCTGAAGCTGGTCATTTCAGTAGAGATTTAGATAGTGCACACTTGGCAATGGCTAATATGCTGTCTGTTCCTGTGGAAATATTATTTTTAACCTTTGACAAGGATTGTAGGACTTCTAATTACATGGGAATCTAAATTCTCAGGGATAGTAGGGGCAACAATATAGGTAGGAGGGGTAAAGTTAACACTAAATCTGTCTGGTAATATATTAATTTTATCCTAGTGGTCATAATGGGTGATATTTTTAAGGAAGAGTTCAGTGCAGCCGTGGACATTATTCCTTAATTTTCTGATATAAGTGAAGAAGAATTTGTAATTCCTTTAACATCAATAGCAATCTGAAGTCTGTTCTCTGCTTTATATTTTATAACACTGTTTTTAAGTTCCTTGCTGCCATGTTTTAGTGTAGTCCTGAGGTGGGGAGATGAGGATTCCTTTCAATTGTTCATCGACATCCTTCTCTCATTGTACAGTTTATTAGTACAAGAGTTTCACTTATATTTAGGATGGATGGATACTAACCTTTCTATGTTTCTGTTTTGCTGCTAGTAAATATTGGAGATGAATGCAGCAGCCCTCTCACTTAGGTCAATTTGCTAGGGATTGTTGGGAATTATGCATAGATCTTCTGCAAGCTGAAGTAGGGTTGCCTTGGAGAAGTCCTTAAAGATAATCTGATTTGATGGTGGGATAGTGCTACTAGACCTGATAGAGAAGATGTCTGATTTGTGGTCAGATTTAAGCAGGGATAAAAAGGTGCAAAGTTGAGTGCAGATGGGAGCTAAATTGGTAAGGACCAGGTCAAGATTATTATTGCCTCTGGTGAGTGGATTTACAAATTGCTCCACTGTATTAGTAGAAATATAGAATATAGATAAAATAAAATATAGATAAAATATAGACTATATAAGTCTTAGAATCATTGAGTGTAACTATTTTTAAAGGTGTAAGTATGCAGATCAATGTCCGGGTAATTGAAGTCCTCTAGTAAAAAGTTACTTAGTTTGATACTTAAGGCTTCATTGGTGCTGACGGAATTTCTATGAACATTGGGTGACATTGATGGAGATCTGTAGCTAGCAACAAAGTAATAGTTTGAATTTGTTAAGAGCAATTTGGATCTCCATGAGCTCCAAGTTAGGGTGTAAAGTAATGATGTTTCTATCAAACATAGATACTCCCCACAGTTTGCAGAATGTCTGAAAGCATGATAGGCACTAATCCCTGGTTTACAGAGTGCTATTAGTGCAGTGAAACCATGTCTCAGTAATTATGCAAATATCTAACCACTTAACTCCAACAATGAGCTTACAATCACCAATGTAATAAACCTCAAAAAGTGCAGCAACAGCCACCTTCCATTTGTGAAGCACTTTCATCTTAATAGAAGGTGGTTATTGCATTTTTGAAGCTTTACTATATCAATATGCATGCACTTGAACTGCAGAAGGGCCTAAAGTTCTATCAAATTTCTATTTTGACTCTGAGCACTGCGTAATGCCATCTAGATGGTAGATCCTGACCTGTAGGATGATTCCTTCTAAAAAAGGCACTATGAGGACAGCAAAAGGTTTAGCATGGAAGACACAATATGTACAGGTGTAATCCATCCTTGGCAAAATGGGAAATCTTATCTACCATTTCATCCCAGGCTGATATATACTGGATCCCCTTAGTATGACACCAACTACTTAGCCAATTGTTAAAGCCAATTATGTTGTTTTTATCTAGGCATCGTTCTTGGTGCAGGCAAGATATTACTCAGGACCAGTGCCTTTCCTGCCTCTACCACATGCATAATAAGTTCCATCATGTCTCTCTGCATGTCCCTCTGTGTAGAATCTCTCAGGCCATTCACTTGCGCATAAGCAACTGTTAAGTTGTAGTCATATTTAACTGGTTTGAGGGACATTACAGCCCATGTACCATGATAGATCCTGGCACTGGACAAGCAGCTTATAGTCACCCTGTTCTTGTCCAATCTAGTAAAGTCACCTATGTGTAAATATTTCCCTGCCTGAAAGCAGAGCTGATTTGCCGTTTAGGCTTAGGCAGGCATGCCTGATGACTCCTAGGTGAGTTTTGTGGACTTGCTATATGTGTGAGCAGAAAAGGAGTAGGTGTTACCTTCCATGCTGGAAGATGAGATATTTTACAGTGAGTCCTTTGAGGCTTTGACACATTTTTCCTTACAGCCTCAGCATATGCTATGGGTCTAGTAGTGTGCTGTTACTGATGAGGTACCGTGAAGGTATGATGCTTACTGATAGTGGGCTGATGTATGAGCACTGCCTCCATGTTCCTTAGATATTTCCATCTCTCGCAGACTCTAGCATCACCCTAGTAGAAGAAGTGAACAGTCAGTAAGCATAAGACTGATGCAACATTATTTAATACACCAAATGCAAATAGACTGGCCAGAGATGGGGTGAGAGCAGACTGCTGAGTCATGTTGCCAGCGAGTGAAAAACTGAGGATTTATTAATGCTCAGGAACCCAAGGGAAACTAGTATAGTAGAACCTGAAGATATATGGATGATGTATTTAGGGAGATTCTGTGAAATTAGGTTAGACTGTAACTAATCTAGTAGTACTTATTGAAAGGAGAATGATGAGTAATGGTCATTCACCTATTGGCTACTACTTGGCTAATGCTAGTGCTGGTCTTAGTACAGCATCAAACATCTTGGAATCAATATCCCTTTGCTTCTCTTACCTGAAGCAAACCAGCAGCACTAATCCCAAGATGAGAAGTAGGTTACAGGTTCTTTTGTGATCAGCAGTCTCGTCCCAGACGTTGCAGGGGTCTGCAGGTGTGATGTAGCCTTCTTCTGGTAGATGCCCAGGATAACAAGATAAATAGCAATGTATCACAAAACAAAACAAAACAATTGATGTAATCCATATCTATGAAGAATAATAATGTTCCAATAAATCAGCAGTGCTGGAGTATCAGCCAAAGGAGAGTTAAAAGTTGTTCTTTTGGATCCACAAACAGAGGTCATAACATCCAGCCATGCAGGTGATATTTTATATATTAATTCACAAATACATAACAAAGATTCAAGTTCCAGTACAACAAATTCTATTTAGATTACCCACAAGTCAAGGCATCATGTAGTTGAATAAGGTCATTTCTGCAAATGCTTCAATGAAAATAGTTATTGTTATATGAAACAGTATTACAATTATGCAGAGATTTCTCACTTCTCATCCAGTTTTTGCTATAATTGTGGTTGAAGTTATACAAAATAATTAAGGGATTTCTATTTAATTTTAAGAAATGGTTATACCAATCAACAAATTACACTTTGTTTTAAAAATCAATAAATTTATTCTACAGTAAAACTGAAATGGGTTGGATGGTGATACATAACCAAAAGATATGAAGCACAACTACAACAGATGTATCCCCACATATATTACAATTTGGGGAGTTAAGTTTACATATCACCACCAGATAATGGGGAATCAGCTGCACTTTATAAAGATGCAAACAGTTTTTTTTTTACAAATTTAGAAAAAAGCAGATTTTTATATGCATTATGTAAGATAAAATATAACTTACAGTCTGTAAATATTGCTTTTGGCGATTGATCTTGAATCACTGGATAAATGAGTACTGGAGTAGCAAATTATATTCAAAATCAAATTATAAATAAATAACAAGAAATGTTCCATTTTGGGGCAATTCAACCATACAGCCACACACACACACACACACACACACACACACACACACACACACACACACACACACACACACACACAGACACTAGGTTACTAGGTTTAGCTCATCTTTATCAACCCCCACCCAAATTAACTACAATACTTATTCTTCTGAGTTGTGGTGTCGCATTGTCTTTAAAGTTTAATAATATAAACATTGCTGCTACTGAAAAACAAAACAGTTCCATTTATAAAATGATATATGCAAGTATCTTTTAACATAGAGAACTCTGAATATTAAAAGGTCTGTTATTAATCCTAAAGTTAGGATTGTCTAAGAGTGATGATAATAGAAAGAACTCTTTGAATAGGCCTAGCTTCTTTCTGTATGTTATGTGAGTCAATTAACTTTTTCTGAAAGGAGGTCATTAAGAGAAGCTATATGAAGATTTATCGATGAATAACATAAATATACCTGTTTCCTTAACTAATACTCTCATTTAAATAATCAAAACAAGAATGAAACAGCATTACGTGCTAATCAGAAATACAAAGGACATTTAATAATCTTGAAACTGTATTTAATAGTGAAAGAGTGGGTATGTTCAGTCAAGCCTTTAACTTTAGGTACAATAGATTATGAAGGCTGACCCAGGGGCTTCCTTTATACCACAAACACATTAAGATTACATTTTCCATTTATTTATATATTTAATTTTAAATGTGTGAAACTGAACTAGCACAAAAATAGAATAATCTTAAGACAATATTCATTTTAACAATGCTGTCTCTAGCAAGCAGTCTAAATTTAAGTTTGTTCCAGTTGTTGAGGTCTAACTTTATATTTTCTAATGTTTAGTTAAATCAAGGTATGAGTTTCAATTTTATATTTAATTCCCAAGTACTTGAGCTTAAGAGAAACATTTACATTCGGTGTCCAAGAAAATTATTTTATGTTGTTTGTGGCCCTCAAAGGAAACCCAGAGTTAACTTATCAACATTTAGTTTATAGGTTGAGACTTTGCTATAGTCTTTGATTAAATAGAATAAATAAAGTATACAGTAAGATTTAGTTCAGGTTGTAGAAGTAAAGAAATAAACACTTTGCAATTGAAGTAATATCAAATCTTAACTGAAAAAGTTAATACCTAGCAATTTGGGATCTTGAAGGAGTTAAAAAGGCTTCTAGGGAACAAATAAAAAAGTAGAATGACAAAAGGGCACCCCTGCCTACTACCTATATTTAGCTGTCTGAGGAACAAAGAAAAAATGTAATACTTTGAATAGAAAAGAAATCTGCATATGTCAAATCCCTTGGTCTCCCATCAAAACCCTTCCACTAGACAAAGCAGCTGAATACTTCAACCCTTCCACTAGACAAAGTAGTTTAATACTTTGACTAGAAAATAAATCTGCTTATGTCAGAGCCCTTATTTGCATCAAATCCATATCCTCTGTGGAAGGATCTGGGTTAAAATTAGCTGCTCTTTTTGAGGTTTTAAAAGAAATGAAAATTTCCACAAAATCACTTCTTCAGGGCCTTGAAATACTGTAACTGGTCTCCCATCAAAACCCTTCCACTAGACAAAGCATTTGAATACTTCAGCTCTGCATTCCTAAACATCCTCAACTGCCTAGCCCCAATTTAAACAATTAGGGTACGTAGTAACCCTACCTCCTGGCTCCAGAAAACCACAAGAGCCTTACTTGGAATCAGGGACAAAGCCTGGAAATCCTGGTGCCATTACAAAACACCCACAACTAGGCAAGCCTTTCTTGAACTTTGAAATAAAGCAAAAAAGCGGGTTAAGCTTGACAAGCAAAATTACAAAAACAAAATATAACAGCAGTCCACAAAAATTCTGGGCAAAAGTGAATAACATCCCCCAGCCTGGCAAATCCACTACACCCCCCTCCTCCGATATAATGGGCACAGACGTAGACATAGCCTCCAGCTTTAATAACTATTTCACCTCCTCTATACTTAAACTCATAAAGAAAACTACTCCCACCAACATCCCACAATCCCCTAAGGCCCACAAAAAACAACATCCCCTTCTCACTCAAGCTAGTACCAATAACCACTATCCAGAAATTCTTAGCTAAACTGAAACTAACCACCCTTGCTGCTGACAACCTTCCACTGAATACCTCCAACTTGCATCTACAGCTATAGCCTACCCCATTTCAGTACTAATTAATAAATCCATTACTGAACACAACATTCCATCTTTATGGAAAATCTCATCATACATTATACCCCTCCACAAAGGTGGCCCCTGTCTAGACCTTTCCAACTACTGACTAGTTGCAATCCTTTCACCCCTCTCAAAGATGCTAGAAAGATGCATTCATCACCAGTTCCTCTCCTACTTCCTTTCAAACAACCATCTGTCCATAACTCAACATGGTTTTCTCTCATCCCATAACACCACCACTCCCCTACTTAACTTCACCAGTACTATAAGCTACTACAGGAACCAAGGTAAACTAGTCTCAGCTACCTTCTTAGACTTATCCAAAGCATTTGATACAGTTTCACATAAACTCCTAACTTGCCTCTCTGATCTCAACATTAACAACCCCACAATGCTTTGGTTCAAAGGCCACTGCCACTGCCACCAGTCCATCAAATGGCTTAACTCCCTATCCCCACACTTCCAGTCATACTAGGTGTACCGCAAGGTTCAATTCCCACCCCCTCTCTTTTTAATATCTTCTCAAACCAACTCCACTTAGCAAACACTAACTGATATAGTCCAATACACTGATGACACAATCCATATATGCTCTGCATCCAATATCTAACTTCTCCAACAAAAAGCCCAAGAAGCTTTTACTGAAACAGAGAACTGGTTAATAACTCATAACTGATATTAAACCCCAAGAAAACACAACTTATGCTGTTCCACCCAACTAAAACCAGTGACCTCGCCTTCTCCATATTCTCTGCCAGCAAGACCCAAATACCGCTGTCTCAGAGGCTAAACTCCTAGGACTTACCATTGACCAGCAACTCAAATTTAACAAACACATATCAACAACCACCTCTAAAGTCCACAAAAAGTTAGGCTCCCAATATTAATGCAAAATGTATCTAACCTCCAAATCTTGTATTTCCATAGCCAGAACCCATCTCCTATCTACACTACCATATGCATCCCCAATACTAACAAACCTAAATAAAACTGACTTGAATGAATTTTCCACCTGCTACAACAAAATTGCAGGATTTGTTACCAATGCCAAATCACAATCCCACTATTGCCATTCCCTACAGTCTCTACATTGGCTAGAATTCCCTAACCTACTAAGGTACCATAAACTCAAGCTAGCTCACCAAATACTGTACCATCCTGAGAAAACCCCTGCGCTGATCAGCCTGCTAAATTTCTGCAATTCTATTAGAGAACTATGGTCCAGCAACAAAGCCTTACTTGAAACCATCTCATGTAAAAACACCTCTGGGGAATCTCTCTTTGCCCATGAAATTGCTAAAATATGGAACAACTTTCACCCTCTCCTCAGACTACAAAAGTGTACACCCCCTTTCTAGAACCTCCTCAAAACAAATCTCTACACCAGCCATTCATGCAACTGTAATGGACCCACATGAAGTCACATCCATCTATAGTGGTATATTCCCTTCTGTCCCTGGACAACACAAGTGATGTGCTCTGCCAAGGCTTCTATATATACTGTTTTATACTAGGGAAGTACCTTGCAACACTGTTCTCTACCTATGCTCATTGTATATATTGTACATTATGTTATTTGTTTGTTCATCCCAGGAATGGGTGATGCTCTCATATTGTATATTAACTGCTGAAACTTTTTATTTCACTTGTAACCAATTTATATTTTGCCACTCTCATTTCTATTGCACTAATTTTGTCATAGTATGCTTCTGTAACTGAATGCTTTTATTTTATAATTGTATTGAGCTTTTCTTCCCAGGACTCTGCTGAAAATGGACACATTGTCCAGTAAGAATATCCTGCCTAACAAATGTTAAATAAATAAATAATAATAAACTAATATAATGTCCAAGAACACAAAGCGACAGTAGGTAACCACCAAGCTTGTAATAATCCTGTCTCGTTTTTTGAAAATGTATATGAACCTTTATTTGGCGTGCACTAGGTAAGCACTTTCACTATCAGCTTCATCAGACCATAAAACATTTACATTGCGCAAACAATTGCTTAAACAGCAGGCATGTGATGTTAAATCAATTATCTTAACTTTTTTAAAAATACATGAACCTATTGAACGCATTTTCTAAGATTACTGAAGCATTTAAAAGCTTTATAAAATAACAATGCGTCCATTCTATCTTTATTCACTATAAAAATATATAAACGATTAAAACATTTCTTTAAAATAAAAATGTAATCTACTACAATAGTACTTATTATGTAGCAGATACCATTAGTTATATAGCTCTATCACTTGCACTGCTTAGTGAGTAACCGCAGTTAAGGTCTCAAACGTCCCGCATAAGAAATAGAAAATAATGAAACTGAGCAGCTTCGTATTTACTCTTTAGATAACTCATATAACACTAAGTAAAAAGTCTGTATGTTATAGTACTGAAGTGACATTTACTTGTGAGATATCATATAATTCAATTATGTTATCCAACACTATCTTTGTATCGACACAGCATCAATGCATTGTCATACTAACTATGACGCAAAATGTATTTATAAGAGCCATACAGTAATGTCATATTACTACTGTAGCAGTTTAAAGGTTTAGAAAAGAAACAACAATATATAAATATTCTTATTTCTGTTACAAAATATTGCACAGTGTTCGCACATTATAGCACAGCATGTGCAATGAAATTGCAGGAGTTTCACCTATCTCTGTAGTGACTCAGGCACAACCTTGCCTCCCTAGAGACATTACCCCCTGCATGTCCCCAGCCCCTGCAAAAATCAGATGTGAGTTGCATGCAGTTGAGGACTCTCCCATCCAGAGTGGGTACACCTATTCTTTTTTGCCAGAGGTATAATACACCAACTCCCTAAGTGAACTCTCTCTATACCACTACAAGGACAACAAGCTTGTGCTTCTCCATATTTCTTTTAAATAATATTTCATGACAGCAATGCAAATATTTGAAAATGAAGTTATTCCAACCCTGGATCTACTCCTGCTAACTCCTAAAATAGAAAGCTTAGCATTTAAAAGAATGTCAATATAATACCCCCTCAATACCATTAACCTAAGCAATAAGAGTGTTTACAGCATGTTTCGTATTATGTACAAGAATTATTAGAAATTTACACAACTGTCCTGGTGCTCCACAGGAGAACACAATCAACCTCGACAAAAGTAAATGTATTTCTAGAAATATGGATCAGTCTATAAAAGAATCACCCCTAAGAAAATAATTTTGATATTTAGATTTATATTTAACTCTGACAGAAATCAAAATGAAATCAATATCACTTAAATAATGTAAATCATAAAAATTGGTACTTGTTAAAATGTGAAAAACAATAGGTTTGCACATTTACACTGAATGATAAACAATGATCAGGCAATCCCAAACAAAACTAAGACTCTTTGTACCAAAGGCAAGCGTCCAGTCTGGTGGACCCCAGCCATAAGCAAGCTCTACAACAAAAGGAGGAAGCTACTACAAGATAGAGCAAAATCCTTGAAAGGTAAGACACCTTTGATCATTATAAGTAAAAAACTAAGAGCTCTCATAAAATCATCCAAGGCAAATTTTGAGAGAAAAATCGCCAATGACTCAAAAGACAATCATAAGGCCTTCTTTAGCTATGTTAGAAACCTAGGAGGAAACTCCCAGATATGCTCAGAATTAGTTCAAAATGATGTGAAGATTACTGAACCTACACACATTGCCAACATACTGGCTGACAGGTTCAGTGCAAACTTCTCCCCCCCCCCCAAAAGGAGAGATATCTATACCAGAGGATTGTAGCCCCCCAAACATCTCCAACACCCAGGTGAGAACTGCTCTCTCCAAAGCAAAAAACACAGTATCCATGGGACCGGATGGTGTCCCCGGCTGTGTGCTCCACGAACTCAATGAGGAATTAAACCCGCAGTTAGGACAGCTGTTTAATCTTAGCCTCACCTCAGGATACGCACTCAAGGAGTGGCGACGGCGACTGTGGTCCCACTTCACAAGGGCAGTGCCTCCACCGACCCTGGAAATTACCGTCCCATTAGCTTGACAAGCCTTATCTGCAAAGCCATGGAGAGTATCATAATGGAACTCATAAATAAAGACATAGGGAACTTGCAGACTTTGGATCCAACCCAGTTTGGCTTTGTCAAAGGCAGATCATGCCTTTTAAACTTGGTTGACTTTTTCGAGACAGTCACCAAGGCCATTGATGAGGGAAAGGCAGTCCATACAGCCTACCTTGACCTGGCAAAGGCCTTCGACACAATACCCCACTCAGGTATCATCGAAAAACTCATCAGCTTGAATGTAAACCCATACATCACAAGATGGGTTGCAAACTGGCTAAGTGACAGAACCCACAGGGTCAGAGTTGCTGGAGCCATGTCAGACTCAAAGCCTGTCACAAGTGGTGTCCCACAGGGATCAGTCCTGGGTCCACTCTTGTTCGGCATCTACTTTTCTGAAGTACAAGCAAACACAGGAGGGTTATGGCTGACAAAGTTTGCAGATGACTGCAAACTGGGCACCATAGTCGAAAACACATCTGACACAGATATCCTTCAGAAGGGCCTCACAGAAACGGATAACTGGTGCCAGAGCCATGGCCTAAAGTTAAATGCCAAGAAATGCATAGTTATACCCTTCGGGAAAAACAAGGTTACCCCTAGCTACCATATAGGTGGCAATCCACTGAGCACAGAAGAAGTCATCAGGATCTGGGGACCCAGGTTGACAGTAGCCTTCGCTTGACACTCATGTTGCTAAAGTAGTTAGGAAAACCTTCTACATTGCCCACCTGATCATGAAGGGATTCACATCTAGATCAAGGGAGGTCATCGTCCCCTGTACTCATCACTCATTAGAACTATGATTGAGTACAATGCCCCATTCGGAATGCATCTGACCCGACACCTGCAGCAGCTGGAAAGGCCCCAAAAGTTCCTCACCAGAAGGATAAAGGGTCACAAAATATGTTTTATGCTGCCCGACTGAAAGAACTCCAGCTCTATTCAGTCTCATACCGCTTGCTCAGAGGTGACCTGTGCCTGACATATAAGGCCATGTCAAACCCTGATTTGATGAATATGCTTCACCTCAAAAAATCTAGATCCCTCAGAACCACAAGGGCGGGAGACTTAAACCTTGACACGGTTATTAATAGAACGTGCTGGAGGGACAGATTCATCACCCAGAGACTCCCTATGCTGTGGAACAAAATCCCGGTACATGTGAGGCAGAGCACCTCGCTGGTCTTGTTCAAGAGGAATCTTGACCAATGGATGGGGGATCGCAGATATACCCCAGGGATTACTTCAGTGTCACTGCTTGACAGAGGCACAGCAAAATAATAGGCATAGTTTTATTCAAACTAAAGGGGTGGCGAAAGCCAAATAACTATGGGCTAGGCTTATAAATGCCCTTGGGCAGATAGCCTAGTACGAACCTATGAACCTATGAACTGTATAGCTAAGAGGTGGGTTTTCAAAGTCCCTCCCTTCGTAGATGCACGGAGGGAATCTGCAAATTGAGCTACTCCACCATCATTAAAATGAGCAAAGTATGAACAAATGGCACTGGTTTTAGACATTCTAAGCCTTCTGAGAAATGTCAACTTATTTCATGCATATGTGAATTGGGACAAAGTGACATGAAACATGTTTAGCTAATGTGTATAAAATTCCCAACAGCTGTGAACATGCTTCATGAATATTGTTGCCTATTTTCGGTACCAGGCAGCTTGCACAGAGCTGTGTGGCTCTCTCAATAACTTTCCCTGAGATTTTCAAGGGGATATTGCTCAGCAGCATTGAGCCACAGCTTATCAAAATGTTTTACATACTTGATTTCACTCCAAAGGCGTCCTTATACGAACATCCTGTTGTGCCTTTTTTAAAGTTTAAAAAAGGGAAGGAGGAAGATGGGCAATCAGAAAAAGGGAAGTGAGCAAACAAGAAAAACACAAAATGCACACATTAAGAGAGTTGTACTGGAGATAGTGAAGGAATGGATCATTTATTTATGGATTTTATTTTGGTATAGATAAACCCCAGGTTTTCCAAATATATGTTCCAGCAAGGAAAGTTGGGAAGGAAAAAAGGACAGAATGTGTAGGAAAGAAAATTAGAAAGAGGAATTTGTTTGACACAAAATATAAAAGACAGACAAGAGAGACAGGAACACTGTGATGCACTGAGAGAGGGATCATCGAACAGGATATGCAGATGGTAGACAGACACAGTGATGGGCTGACAGAAGGAAAGTCAGATAGGACATGCAGATGGTAGACAGCCATGGTTGTTTTCCACTGTCCTATCTATGTTAACTTCAACCGGGTGCAGAAGGCCAGGGTGATGGCATGGTAAGCTGCCACTTACTGCTGTGACTACTGAAGTGGAGCCACTGCTACCACCCTGAAAATCAGTCCTGTGCAGGAAAGAGGTAGCGGTGATCTTTCCTGCACCTGGGATGGTTGCATTAAAGGTGCCTTAGACAATTCAGGACCTGAAGAAAACAGAACTGAAAAGAAAAAAAAAACACAGAGAGGGAGAGAGAGAGAGAGAGAGAGAGAGAGAGAGAGAGAAATGAACAAGCAAACTGACATAAGTGCTGATAAACAAATTCCCTTATTTCTATTCAGGATCTGATGCTGAAACTGGGCTACGTTGATCAGTGCACTACCCCAGTAAACAAATATAAATAAATAAATAAATACATCAAGAAATGAACTGTCACTAACTAGATATATCTTGCAGCTAAGAATGCTATGGATAAATAGTGACAAGTACTGGTTCAGGTTCAGGTCCATTTTCACTTCATAATTACTCATGTTAGTAATTCTGCATTTACTTTACTATGTTGGAATAACTATTGCAGTGATGAAATTCCATAACCCTTTTGCAAGTAATTAGTGTAACCATAAATAATGACAAACATTAGTTCAGGTTCAAGTGTGTTTTCACTTCAAGTTTGTTCATCTTTGTAATACTGCATTTCTTTTCACATGACTGAATATGTTTATAAATATCTGTGCTAAAATTCCATAAAACTTAATAAATATGTATTTACTGACCACTTATTTTATGTATGAGTGAAATCCTGGGCTATATAATTACTCAATTTTATTTTATTTTTATTTTATGTTTATTGTTTATTTCCTTCATAAAGTTACAGAATACTTACAAGTTTATGAGACAATTCTCTCTAACCTTTTCTAATTCTTCTCATGGTTCTAACTCAGCCGCTCATCAACTATGAACATATGAAAAAATAAGAGGAAAAAAGAATGTGTTACAGAATCTGAATGTGTCTGTACTGTTTTAAAAAACTGAAATATTTAATATCTGTAATAGGTTTCATCAAATAGCTTCCGTTCTGCAGCCCATTTCACATTCATCCTGTATTTTACACTATCCTCCATAACTTCTGTATAAGCAAATAAAACATGTAGCTCTATAAAGGTAATCAGTGTTCTACAGGGTGGACAGTAAGGAATTAGCTGTGTTTAAATTCTGGTTATAAAGTATGGATGAGAGTCATCCTGCAAAAAATAAATCTTATGCATGCTTACGGTAAACTGAGGGAAGGCTTTGTAACTTTTAAGTAAATTATTACAGGCAGTACAGAAGATCTGCAGTTGATACATTCAGAGGCAACGAATAACTTTTCCAGGGGAGGATCACTGATGTATTGATCTAGTTATTTGTGAAAAGGTTGATGTTATGGCAGCATTAGCAGATAGTCAGTTTCAGGAAGGGCAAAGTCTTGCAGGAGTCATTTTGCCTGCAAACATCTTTCAAGTGTTCAGTTTAACTTGGAAACAATTATTTCCATTAATGTTCACTTTATAATATCTGTATTTTGCATTGCTGCTACTAATATGATATTGAATAATGTTATCATTTGGCAGATCTTTAAGAATCTACATCATTCATTGGGGCCGAAGACACTGCAGTTTGCACTAGTGCAAAGCTGAAGAACAATATGCAGTTCAATAGCTTATTCTTACTCCCCCTCCCCCATGATATAAGCAATGCCTCTGGATGTAACATTTGCAGAAATTGGGAAAAGTTCCAGAACACATTCTCAATACAATTTCACATGACTTACAGAACAGTGCTGCAATAACCCTAAGCAGTATAATATAGAAGTAATACATTTAAAATACATTTTCTCAATTAAAAATTTCCAAAAAAAAATTTAACTTAAGTAACTGAGTTATGAATGTGTTAAATCAGCACAAGTAAAAGCAGAACAGCATGCAGCTGTATTATTAAATGTTTGTTATTGAAGAGTAGTTTATATAATAGCATAACAAAAATGAGATAATTTACTATACAAATAGGTTCATAGGTGTATACTAGGCTAACGACCACAAGGGCCTTTTTAAGCCTAGCCATGCATCCCAAATCTCTGACAAGTTCTGATACCCTTGATAAGTGTAAGTAGTGTAAGCTAGGGCTTGGGAGATGAAATATTTACAAACAGGGGCCTGGGAGATGAACCATTTACAGGTTGCCTATATCCATTAGAGACATAGCTGCCAAACTAGGGATGAATTTCCTGTTCCCCATCCAATTACCTAGGTTGCCCTTGAATTCGGTTAGGAAGGAACTCTGCTTCACATGGATGGGGAGCCTGTTCCATAGACATGGTAATCTGTGGGATGCATACCTATTTCTTTAGCAAGTCCTATTTATATCACAGGTAAGGTTTAAGTCTTTAGAACAGGTAATTCTGGTACTGTTTGTTTTGCGGATATGCAGAAGGTCCATCAGAGTGGGGGTCTAAGAATCCCCTGTACATCAGCCTTAGATCTCCCCTCAAAAGCTTGCAGGAGACAGAATACAGTGATAGAGCCTTGAGATGGTCTGCATAGGACATTTTACTTAAGCCCTGTATTACTTTAGTGAGGAACCTCTGTGGACGTTCCAGTTGTTGGATATGCCTGGTTAGGTACATACTAAAAGGGGCATTGTACTCAATGATAGGTTAGATGAATGCTGAATACAGTGGAACAATGACTTCCTTGGACTTAGATGCCATACCTTTGTTTACAAGTTACACAACATAGAATTATTTTCTCACTACTGTAGACACATGATGGTCAAAGGCTAGATTACTGTCTATGTGTGTCCCTAAGTCCCTGACTACTGGGCCAAATCTAAGGGGTTTGTTGTCAATATGATAATTACCCCGGGTGGATGACTTCCCGAAGGAAATTATTATGCAATCCTTGGCATTTAGTTTTAGTCCATGGCTCTGAGACTAGTTGTTGGTCTGTGTCAGCCCCTCCTGGAGAACATTTGTGTCAGTGTGGGATTCAATGACAGCTCCTAAGTTGCAATCATCTGCAAATTTAGTCAGCCAGAGGACACTAACATTGGCCATGACTTCAGAGAAGAAAATGCCAAAAAGGAGCGATCCAAGTAATGATCTCTGAGGGACTCCACTTGTGACTGGCCTCTTTGTAGAGGTGGACTCCCTAATTCTAACTTCCTTGGGTCTTGTCTGTGAGCCAATTGGTTATCCACCGGGTAACACACAGGTTTGTACCTAACCTCTTGAGTTTGTCATAAATGCCTGAGTGGGATATTGTGTCAAATGCCTTGGCCAGATCAAGTTAGGCAATGTGAACAATTTTACCCTCATCCATTGCTTTAGTGACCTTCTCAAAGATGTCCGCCAGGTTGAATAGGCATGATCTGCCCTTGACAAAATCATACTGAGTTGGGTCCAGTGTCTGGAGGTTTGCTATATCACTACTGGTCATGTCCATGATAATTCCTTCCATGTAAGACTAGTGAGACTTATGGGTCTGTAGTTTCCAGGGTCTGTAGATGGCCCACCTTTGTGCAGAGGGATGACTGTAGGTGTTCTCCATTCATGAGGCATGAAGCCTATTTCTAGTCTATAGTTAAATAGCAATTCCAGAGGCTATGATCGGTCATGTTTCCTACTATTTAGAAGGCATCCTGGGATATTGTCTGGGCCCATTGATGCAGTGTTCTTGGCCTTACAGAGAGCATTAAGGACCTGTTCCCTAGTGATTGCAGGAGGAGTTTTATTTGATGGTATTTCCTGGAGGAAGATTGCCAGGAGAGAGGGGTAAATCTGGAAATGAATTTGTTGGCCAGTAGATTTGCTATATTTTCTGTCTCAATATAGGTGGCTCTATTCATAATGAGCTCTGCACGCTATTGTGTATAGCCTTTAAGGTTGCGGACATAGCTGAAGAATGCTTTGTGGTTCTCCTTGGTATGAGAGGCCAAATTCATCTAAGATTTGTCTTTAGTAAACTATATTTGTCCTCTGAGATGTTTGCTTATTCTGAGGAGAGTGTTTTTACTACTACTGGATGCTGCATCTCCTAATTTTTGCCATGATTTTCTTCTTTCTGTTGTATAGCCTATTGATTTTGTGATTCCAGCAGGGTGGCTTGTTTTTTTGAGTTAGTTCTGTACTTCTTCCTGGTGGATATAGCTGTCTCTATGCAGCTATTAACATGCTTGTACCCGGTTTCTGTGAGCAGCTCTGCATAAACAGCAGTTTTCTAAGGGTTTATGGGGGCTTGATATTTTGCCAGGTTATCACTCGATAGCAGGAGGTTAGCATTAGAGTAGTTCCTGAATATTCCAGGTTTAGCTGGGGGTCTAGGTTTTATTTTTACTTCAAAGGAGACCATTTTGTGGGCTGACCTTACCAGGGAAGACATTACAGTAGCAGGTGTGCAGCACTCTCCCATATTAGTGAGGACCAGATCCAGTATGGCTGCACCCCTGGTTGGTGTATTGACTATCTGATTCAGGGGGTTCATGTTTACAAAATCCACCAATCTCTGTGCCTGTACATTTTGTGCCATATAGGATTCCCAGTTAATTGCGGGGTAATTAAGTCGCTCATGAAAATAGTATTGGGTTGGATGGTTAGTGTTTCCCATAAGTTTAAATACATGGTATGGGTTTCCTGGGTCATAGAGGGGACCTATAGCTGGCAAGGAAGTGATATTGGATTTTGCCTATGTTGATATGGACATGGAGCAGCTCAAGTGCATTGTCCTGTTTGACCAACCTTGTGGTGTATTTATTTTTGATGTAAATAGATACACCTCCACCTTTAGTCACTGGCTGTGAAGTAGCTGGTCTAAAGGTGTGGAAGACATTATAACCTTCCAGTGTGGGCCTGCTGTCCGCGGCTTTTACACATGTCTCAGTGACCACACAGACATCAGCATTCTCTAGGGGGAAAAGAGCTTCTAGGGAGTGGAGTTTTCTGTTTACACTCCTTGCATTAAGCAGTAATACCTTTAGATTTTCTTGGTTTTGATTTGCTGTGTCGGACATAGTTTCAGTGTGGCATTACCTGAAAAAGGCAATATGAGGAAGACAATGTTTTAGCTAATATTTGAAAGCCAAGAGGGGAGAGGTGCATACCATCCCTGTCAAACCAGCATGGTATCTTGACCATCTACTTCCAAGCTGAGAAATATTGCCCAGCAAGTAGTTTAAAAAGTGTGATAAATCCACCCTTCCAACATTTTCCAACAGTTATGGGCCCATGAAGAAGTTTATTTCACTCACTATATATAATTACAATACTTTTTCTAAACTCTGAAAAATTAATAGAAGATGGATATCTATCTGTCTACACACACACACACACACACACACACACACACACACACACACACACACACACACACACACACACACACACACACCATTATATAGCTGTTTAATATCGAATAAAAAGAGTACTTCATGTCAAAATCTGGACATCTTTCCTGTACATCTGAAACCAACTGTGCCAAAAAGCTGCCCTGTACTTCTACAGGTCAGCATACCTGTGGTAGCATTGTTCTTTGGAGTGGCAGACATCTGATAATGAAATCAAATGATTCCTCAGTTCTTACTAGATGTCAGTTTTCTCCAGGTCCCACAATCTTAGTTATTTTGCGAGAAATCATAGGTTCATAGGTGTGTACTAGGCTAATGGCCCTAGGGCCTTTACAATCCTAGCTATAGGATTACAATGGCATAGTGCCACCTGACCTTAGTTCCCAGTACCTCTGTCGAGTAGAGCCACTGGTGTTATCCCGGGGTGAATTTTCTGTTTACCAACCACTCATCAAGATTTCTCTTGAAGATTATCAGCGAGGTGCTCTGCTTGACATGTATGGGAAGTCGGTTTCATAGCATGGGCAGTCTCTGGGTTATGAACCTGTCCCTCCAGCATGCTCTGTTAATTGTGGTAATGAAGTTGAGGTCTCTGGAGCATGTGGTGTGGAAGGATTGGGATTTCTTTAGATGTAGCATTTCTAACAGAGCTGGGTCAGACATGGCTTTGTAAGTCAAGCAGAGATTGCCTCTAAGTAGGCAATATGAGACAGAGAATAGTTGGACTTTTTTGAGTGTGTCCATATAGGACAAGTGTTTAAGGCCTAGGATCCTCTTTGTGAGGTACTTTTGTGGCCTCTCCGGTTGTTGCAGGTGTCTAGTGAGATACGTGCCAAAAGGGGCATTGTACTCGATGACTGGCCTAATGAGGGAAGAGTAGAGGGAGACAATGACCTCTTTCTTCCTGGATGTAAAACCCTTAGTAATGAGATGTGCCAAACAGAAGGACTTTCTGACCAGAGTGGAAATATGGTGATCAAAAGAGAGGTTGCTGTCAAACTGTGCTCCCAGATCTCTTATAATGTCTTCTGTGTTCAGTGAACTACCATCAATGTGGTAATTCATGGGAATTGGGTTTTTCCCAAAGGGGATGATGACACATTTTTTTGGCATTGAGCTTAAGGCCATGGTTCTGAAATCAGTCATTGGTCTCAGTGAGGCCATTCTGTAGGATGTCAACATCACTTGAGGAGTTAATAATAACTCCCAACTTGCAATCATCTGTGAACTTTGTCAGCCAGAGTCCCTTCATGTTGGCCTGGACTTCAGAGAAGTAGATACCAAACAGGAGAGGACCCAGGACCAAACCCTGTGGGACTCCACTCATGACTAATTGGCAGTCTGACTTAGAGTCAGCTACTTTCACACTGTGAGTTCTATCTGTGAGCCAGTTTGCAACCCACCTAGTGATATAGCTGTTGATGTGAAGCTTAGTGAGTTTTTCTATGAATCCCAAGTGGGGAATGGTATCAAAAGCCTTGGCCAGTTCAAGATAGGCTGTATGAATGGTCTTGCCTTCATCCACAGCTCTGGTGACAGACTCAAAGAAGTTGACCAAATTGAGCAGGCATGATCTACCCTTCACAAAACCAAACTGTGTGGGATCCAGAGTTTGGAGATTCCCTATATCCTTGTTTGTTAGGTCCATGATGATGCATTCCATAGCTTTGCATATCAGACTTGTCAGGCTAATGGGGCAATTGTTCCCAGAGTCTGTAGTCGCTCCTCCTTTGTGGAGAGGGATAACTGTAGCAGTGCGTCATTCACACAGGTGAGGTGCCAGTTCACTCTAGTGCATTTAAAACACAACCAGGGATATTGTCAGGTCCCATAGAAGCTGTATTCTTGACCTTAAACAGTGCTGTTTCAACTTGTGCAGCAGTAATATTGGATGCCTGGCAATCTACTGGTATTGTGATTGGTCCGGGGGGAGGGGTAAAGTTGGCACTGAATCTGTCGTCCAGTATACTGGCAATATCTGTTGGCTTGGTATAGGAGGTACCATTCTGCAGTAGCTCAGAGCAAATCTGGTATTGCTGTGGAGATTCTTTACAAAACTATAGAAGGCCTTGTGGTTGTCTTTACTATCTGCTGCAATTCTGTTTTCATACCTAGCTTTAGAGGACTTGATGAGGGATTTCAACTTTTTGTTGAGGCAGATAAGGGAGTTTTTTCAGTCTTGGGATTTCACCTTATACTGTGTCAGTTTCCTCCTTCTGTTGTACAGTTAGTTTATGGCAGGGGACCACCAGATTGGCTTGCTTTTTGGAGGAGAGTGTCTTGGTTCTATTGGGCGTGGTGAGATCCATGCATTTGTGTATGTGTTTGTACAGTGCATTGGTGTATGATTCTGCAATCAAGCAACTATTCTCCATTTGCATGGGTGCCGTGAAGTTAGCCACCTCTGTTCTTAGGATCCCAAAGTAGGCATTGGAGAAGTTTTTCATCGTGGTTACTTTTGCTGGGGGAGTGGGAGGGATGTGGATTTCCAAGGTGATTAGTTTGTGGTCTGATCTAACCAGGGAGGAGCTGACTATTGGTGTAGAGCAACAGCCACCCATGTTAGTAATGACCAGGTCAAGGATGTTGCTACCTCCAATCAGGGTAAGAACGAGCTGGTCAAGGGCATTGGAATTAATGAACTCCAGGAAACATTGGGCAAGTGTATTGGTACAGCAGTCATTTACCCAGTTAATGGAGGGGTAGTTGAAGTTGCCTAGCAAGAGAGCATTAGGTTGGACCCTAATATTCTCCAGGGTGCTTAAGAACTTGGAGTGCAAGTCTAGGGACATGGTTGGGGTCCTATACCAGGCTATGACCTGAATTGCTGTCATACCCAGTGTTAGCAGCACCTGAAGTATCTCTGATGTGTTATGTTGGGCTACCAGTCTGGAGGTGTGTGCATCCTTTATGAATATGGAGACACCACCGCCTTTGGCGCTTTGGTCTAAGTTCGGGCGCCGAATGGTTTGGAATGAGTCATAACCTGGTAGTGCAGGGGTGCTTTCTGCTGCCTTGAACCAGGTCTCTGTTACAGCACAAATGTCGATGTTCTCCATTTTAAGGAGTGCCTCGAGTGAGTGCATTTTGAGATTTAGACCTCTAGCGTTGAGCAACTTGACCCTCAGATTGCATTTGTTTGCAGGTGCTACGATGGTAATTTGGTCTTTGGAACACCACCTAAAAAAGGCACTATAGGGGTGGCAAGAACCTTGGGCAGTAACCGGAAGCCCAGGGGTGACAGATGCAGGCCATCTCTGGCAAAGCATCGTGGTATGTCAATCATGTCATCCCAGGCAGACCAATATTGGATCCCCTTAGAATGACACCAGAAACTTAGTCAGTTGTTGAAATCAATCATTTTCTGCTTGTACTGTGGTATCATTCTGGGTGATGGTAGGATGCTTCTTAGGGCTAGGGTCATACCCGCCTTGGCTACATAATCTGAGAGCTCCTCCATGTCTCTTTTCATGTAGTCCAGGGAGGTACGTCTCAGGTCATTCACACCCACATGTACAATGACAGAGTCATATTTGTTCCTGTTGTTGAGTGACCTGAGTGCATGCGTTATGTCTCGGATCCTGGCACCTGACAGGCAGCTGACGCTTACATTCTCCTTATTCATCCTAGTGAATGGGACATCAGTGTGCCTCACTATCGAGTCACCTATGACTAGTGTGTTGGGGATGCTGTTTTACCTTAGGGGCTTTGGTTGAATGGCACACTGTTTAAGAGATTGATGTGTTTTGTGATTAGTGTTGTGTTGTGGTGGTTGAGTGTGTTTCTACCTTGGATGGCTCTGCTGCTTGGGTAGATTTTTATTGAGAGCCTCCATGAAGATGGGTGTATGGTTTGTGTTTTTATGTGAAGGCAGTGCTGCTGTGTGTTCTGGAGGGCTATGTGTTCCATGTGGTAAGGTGCAAGTGTTGACCTTCTCCTCTTGACCAGCTATTCTGGTGTTGGCTGGAGAGGTAAGTTGGAATGCATAGCAAATGATGAACTTGAATCTTGCTGAATCTGTGTTTAAGAATTATTTTCAGATGTATCTGTTCCATTTTAATCCTTTATCATGATGTATTTAGCTTGTTTCTGTGGGATACATAGAAGAATTTGTCTTAATCTGCATAAAGTATTAATATGTTTTATAGTTTATTGTAAGAAAATCCCTGATGCAGGCTTGTGTACAGGCTGGCTGAAAATCTATAAAAAACCCTGTTTATACCCCTTATTAAATGTGAAGAATTCAACATTACAATCCTAAAGCTTCAAAAGGATATTACAGTTATAAAAAGTGCCGCAACTTTTAAGTACTTTTGAAGGGAAGCTATTCCTGTGTTATCTCTCCATCATGATGGAGCTGTACTCTAATACTTTTGGCTATTTTGCAAGATTTTACAGCTGGAACAACTGTATAGACTTATAATTATTGATATAAATATTTCATTGTATATACCTGTCTTGCAATTCTGTTTGTTGTTTCATGAGAATTGTAACTGTTGTTTTTCAGAAATTCACTTAGGTTCATAGATAGATTAGTACGAGGCTAACTGCCCTTGTGGACTATTGTAAGCCTAGTCAACTACCCCATGTGAGAATCAAACCCAGCACCTTGCATTTGTAATGTAAATACATTAACCATTATGCCAACATCCCACCCTTAAAATACTTTATCCTACAAAAAGACACACTTGCCAGATGTGAGAATAGAACCACTACCTAACTGGTTATTTGTACCACAGAGCTGCACAGTTATCACACACACCACAGAACTTATATATGTACTGGGGTGGAGCTTTTCTCCCCCGGCCTCTAGGAACAAAAATGTGCACCACATTGCATGCAAATTCCTTGTTGACATGCATCATCATTTAAAACTATATGCCCCAAATACTACAACATGGGCAGATGGGGTTATTGATACAGCCATGGCAGGCCATAGAATAACATTTTTGAAAACGCTCACAGAAAGAGCTCCACTAAGAGACCCAGTACCTTCTATTTGTTCATTGAACAAACCTAAACTTTCCTCATGAAGGAAAGATTAGAGCATGTTTTCCATTTTGTGAAAGACAATTCCACATGTATGTTTTCCTTGTTTTGATGGCAGTCAGAGATTTCTGTCCTTTCTTGGACATTAGTAGCTTAAATGAGTACAGCAGAAAGTACAGTAGATGGTTAAATGATCACTGTTGAAGTAGCCTAAGCTATATGGGTTATATCCTGCTTAGGCTGTAACAGCCAACAAGCTTCAAAGGCTTCAGGGCACCTTCCATGTGCCTAAACTATTAACTTGAGTGGAAATTACTAAAAGTAATCTCTGGGTGTCAAGCCCTTCAGAGCTTTCATGCCAACTGAGAGGGGGAGGCTGAGTCCTGATTAGAACAACAAAAAATAAAATTTGACCTGCTGGCATGGAAACGCAACAAAAAACAAGGACATGGAGTGAGAAGCTACTGCAGCAGTGGTCATTTGAACATATGGTGAGTTTACTTATACAACTGTACCATGTTCTTCATATTGATCATTCTTACAGTTGCCTAACCTATACAGATAGATTACCACAGCTTTTAGCTTTTAGTGCTTTGTAAAAGTACATACAGAGGAAGAAGTTGTTGTTTCTAGAATGCATCTAGAGTCCAGCTTTTCATAAAAGCCATAAATAAAGCCAAGGCCCTGTTAGAATGTGTATATCTTGACCCTGTCTGGAATAGTTCTGTTGTGGTGGAAATAACAAAAGATAATAGCCCAAGACAAAAACGTACATAATCATTCTGACTTATTGGCTGTCCTTTGTTTTTGGGAGTTCCTGCCTTCTTTTTGGAACTGCCCTGCCATTGTTTTTTAAATATCTGTTTAACAGTGTTTTGCTGTTACTGCTTATTTTGTTTCTTGCCAAAACTGGATGAGAAAGTGGAAAAACCCTTGGAAAATTCAGAGAAAGAAGGCTGAAATATCTGAGAGATTACCTGTATAAGCTTTCCCCTATCATCACATTTTTTGAAAATTTATACAGGAGAGGACCCAACAACCAAATCTCTGTAGCTGTCCAAAGGTGAATTTAAAATTTAATTTTTACATCCGCTGGGAAGTTTTGAGAATGCAGCCAGGCAAACCTCAAAACCTCATTAACACAGTGCAAGTGGCAGCAGCCCTGGATGCAGTATCTGCAGAATCATAAACACACTTTAAGCAATGAGTAGTGACCTGAGGAATAGAAGAGACTAAACCGCACAAAGCAGATTTTTCTCAGTTGTTTTACTGTCCTTGTGATAAGGGGAAAGCTAAGATTTAACAACATGCTTTCAGCTGCTTGATTGACTAAAACTATAACTGCTGGGAAAGGCCTGGGATAAGTGCATTGAAATGTGAAAGACTGTAAAACTTAGTACATTGACTGTTTTCTAGGTGCAGCAGGCTGGCTACCATGGATAACACAGGCTGTGACAAACACATCCTTCAATGCTGGCAGCACTGGGAGAACAGGATGAGGCTCTGGGAATCCGATTTGCAACATATCATAGCATTCTCTGTGGGAATGAGAAAGCTCAGTGTTCTCCCACTGAAAACAGTGGCATATTCTGAATTAGCCACACAGAAAGAGAATATTTGACAGGAAGATAAAAAACTTGCTTTCCTCTGAATCTAAATTGGAATTCTGAAAAGCCTAAATCCATCCCATCACATTCCTCTCCAAGTTCAATTTCTTGAATATCTTTAGGAAAAGAAGAATCCATTTTTTTCTCTTGCCAAAACCTATCTGATAAAAAGGGGTCAGTCATCTGTACAAAGCCCTGAGCCAGACTTAATAAACTACAACTGCCAAGTGAAACCTGAGCAGGAGAAGATACATGTTTAGTTTTTGGTTTCTTGTTGACAGGAGACATAGGGAAAACTGAATTTTTTATGACAACAGCTTCCCTGGGTTGGGCACAACATTTTTATTAAGTATGAATAGCTTCCCAGCCCTTTCTCCCACCACCAACAAAAGTAGCTCTCCCTTGCCCACTAAGGGGACCCCCCCAACAACTGAAGAGGAAGTGGCTAACTCTCAGTCCACAATGGCTATATGGGCAATACCAGAAGGATCCTGGGAAAAAGGATGAGTGGTCTAAGGAACCAGCATTGGCCACATAGATTCGTACTAGGTTAACTACGTGTGTAGGTCATTTAAGCATAGCCAGTTGCCCCCTGTGAGAATCAATCCCGGCACCTTGAGTCTGTACGGTAAACATCTTAATGAGTATGCCAACCTCCCACCTTAGGAGAGTCACCTACCTGTGGCTGAGGCAAATTGATAGTATGTTGTGGTGGCAAAGGCTGTTTAGTTAGCTTTTTATTTTTGTGGCTGGAAGAAAAACTAATCATGGGACTGGTAATTTCTTCCATGGTCAAGCCAAAAATGTTGCCTCTTTCCCAGGGAAACAAAGCAGCACAAGCGAGTAAAATTTCAAAAGTAGTATAAAGACACTTTCCCAATAAAAAAACAGTAAAAAGAACTCTTTGCCAGAACCCAAAATAATTTCCACACAGTTTATACAAAGTAAAAATGGTTTTAAAATGTTTAAATCAACATTTAAACAGCCAAACACGAAAGTGCACCTCCATTTAAAAGTAATGACAAAACTCATACTAGTAACCTCTGTGGTGACTTGTATGCAGTGGTGGCTCGTGCTTTGGATTGCAGGACTGCAGCCCCCCTCAGCTGTGCAAAAAACAAAAAAACAAAAAAAAAAACTTTTAACAAGTCCCAGAACTTGCACATGCGTGCTCAGAACTCAAGTTAGAAGAAGACATCAGTCTATGGATGCCCCAGAAGTCTATGCAAGTTACAACTGCATAGACTGGAAGGGATTCAGACTGCAAGGTCTGCAGTCTGTGCGTGCTCGAAAGGAACTAGAGGCAGTGCACGCATGGGTGCTCGACATTCCCTGGGAAGCAGGAGTTGCTTTGAATGTGGGACTTTGAGTTGTTGCTTGCTTTTGAATGGGGAAAGGACTTTGATCTGCTGCTTGCATTGGGAAACATTGAATGGAGTCATTTGCATTTGCGTACATTGCCGTAATGGGACTTTGCATTGAATGGAGTAGTTTGCATGAGGAAACAGGACTTTAAGCTGCTGTACTAGAACTGAAAGAATATTACAGTATTAGGAAATATAACAGAGCATGAACTTGCAGCAATATATCTATTTATCTTAACACCCCTCTGCTATTACTTTCACCTTTTTGCTATGGTTGACTCTTGAACAAAGAAGGCGCATTATGTAGTTATCTGTCTATGCATATTGGGAAGAATGTTCCAGATGAAACGTCCATTAATAGAACATACATTACTAATATAAGAAAGACAGTGAGTGGCAAACAGCTACCAGAGAGACAGTAGTTAACTCTGATGACCTGCGAATTACTAAGCAGTTCTCAAAGATAGCCAGATGATGTATATACATTCAACGTTCAAGGTTTATGACTTTATAGATTAAAGGGACTGGTAAGTACAGTCACGCCAATATCGATGAGAAGCACTTCTGCTTTTTTATTGTGAGAAATATTGCCCTTTCTTGAATTCACAAGTAATGAATCTGCAGATTTTGTTCTGCATGGTCTGAAATCTTAAGTGGATGTGATCTGAGGCAGAGACAATGATAGGAAGTCTGCTTTTAAGGGCTGAGTAAATTACTTCTTAATTAGTTTTTATTTCTAGTACTCAGTATGATTTCTGTTCTAGCACCCTATCATTCACTGTCAGATCCTTGACTGTAAAGCCATTATTTCTCATCTTGGAGACTTTGCATGTGGTGGTCATTCTTGGGGCTGAGGATACCTCTTGTTTATGGAATGAAGTAATTTATTTTTGTGAATTACGGTTGAAGAGACTGCGACATTTCTGTTCATCCTCAGCAGCATCGTGGGTGTAGTTTACCTTTGCCCCAAGTCTCATCTGTTTTTGCCTTGGAAGTTATTAAATGTATATAGCTCTGTTTAGTCCAAGTCTCATCTATTTTTGCCTTTGAAGTTAGTATGACGGTATACAGCTCTGTTTAGTATGGTCTATAACTGGACTCAATTACATGCATTTCTCAAGTGTGTGTGTGTGTGTGTGTGTGTGTGTGTGTGTGTGTGTGTGTGTGTGTGTGTGTGTGTGTGTGTGTGTGCGTGTGTGTGTGTGTGTGTGTAAAATGCCCCAGTTAACTATAACTGGTGGCTACAGAGTAACTCAGGCTCAAACCTTGGGTGCAGGTAGCAAGACCCCAAATTCCCTACCCACCACCACCTGTGAAAAGATTTTAGATTTTTGCCTCATTCTCATATTTTTGTTCTGTTCTGTTCCTCATAAAATATGTGGTTTTCTGGAATTTGAATTCGCTAAATAATGACACACATTTGAATTTCAGACTTTATCTTCTTCAGAAAGTACATGGTAACACAAACATTTTATTCCAGCAATTTTCTAAGTTTATAAGATCAATATTTGAAATTTGTCCCTATTTATGAGGCTGTATTCCCCCATTATTGGCTTTGTCCAGGTTTTTTGTGCTAAGAAGTTGAGAGTTATGGTGAGAACTGAATTCACTGAATATGTTTGGGGGCTGTATTCCTCCATTATTGACTTTGTCCAGGTGTTTTGTGCTAAAAGGCTGAGAGCTATGGTGAGAAGTGAATTCACTAAATGATAGCCATTTAAGTTTCAGTCTTCCTATCTTTCAAGAAACAACTGATTTGGCATAGTGGAATGTTGGTCTGACTGTAGTGCACAGGTTCCTGGGGCCAAGACTTGGCAGTGAAGTACATGGCAGTAGAACAGCATTTTATTCTAGCAACTTTAGATTATACAAACAATGTTTAAAATGTGTCCCTGGATTTTGGCCCCCTCCCCCAATACATTTTGTCTTTTTCTAGATTTCTTGTGCTCATGTGCTGGAAAGTTGAGAGATACAGTTGAGTGTCGAGTGGATTTTACAAGGAGCTAAGAGCTTCAGGGGAAAAGAAGTTTAGTGCTGCTTATGCTAAGTCTGCATACATTGTCAATAGCACAACAGGTAGTGTACTTGCTTCCATGCAGGAGGCTGTGGGTTCTACTCCCACAATATGTAGATGCATTACTGTACTGTGTTGTACTTTTAAAGGGGATGGATACTGCAGTCCTGATAATGTCCTCTTTGGCAGAGATACCTAGTAACTATGAACCTGTTAGTTTCCCATCCATTCCCTATTGCAATATTACTAGCTTATCATTTTTTAATGTAACATGGGCAATGTATTCCTCAAGGGCAACAGGCACTTTATTTGTAGATGAAACAATGAAATACAAAGTTGTTTGCTAGCAGCAGCCTCTTCATTAGTTACAGATCTCTTTAATGTGGAATTATTTAGATGACTTTCACTTCTGCAGAGATAGTGCATATTTACTGATACTGGTCGACTGCAGAAGTTTGAGTAGACTTTTATTATGGAAATCTTCTGAACCGGCCAGTTTTGTCATTTTGTCATTGTGCATGCATTCTGTTTTTTTGTTTACTGGAAAAATGTTCAAAACAAATTTAAAATGTCCTCTAACAACTGTACTGTATTATACAAGGAATATAATTTAATACAATCAGGAAAGTGTATCAAAGAACACATGTGTGTTTCATGTGCAAGGGGCCTGTGATTTGAAAACAGTCCAAAGTTAATCTTTATCTGCCTCTGGCCAGATGTATTTTCTTTGAATGTGGGTTTCAATGATGTTTCAATGAATGTGTGTTTCAAGGGCAGAGAGGTTTTAATGCTAAGTCTATTTTCATTGTGAGACTGCATTGCTTTCTTTAGCAGATGTCTATTAGTGTTTGTGCTGTAAAATGTAAAATAAAACTTTTAACTGAAATCCAAATGATCGTAGAAGAAAAGCAGTATGCACATTACAGTCTTTATGGTAAATGGGGTGAAATAGTCAAGTAATGGGACATTGGAATGGCTTCAGTGGTAGGCCCCATTCGACCATGATTTTGTGAGGGGGGAAGGGTGGCAAATTCAAAGACAGCCCCAGCAGAACTATACCTCTCAACTGTCCAGATTTTCTCAGAATGAATAGCTTTTTGCTTCTTATTTTTGGTTTGTTCCTCATAAAATTTGTGGTTTTCTGGCAAATCATTTAGGAATGAAGCCACTAAATAATGACAGACATTGAGTTTCAGACTTTATACCCTTCAGAAAAATGCATGCTAAAGCAAGAACTGTTATTCTACCAACTGTCTAAGTTTATACAAGAGCAATTTTTAGTACTGTCTGTATGTTCCTCCAATATGTTTGGCCTTCTCTCAATTTCCCGTGTTAAGAGGTTGAGAGGTACCTACAAATAAATTGGTTTATAGAATTAGGTATGGCCAAACCTCTCAACTGCCCCTGACTTTGGGTCAAAATATTGCTCTCCCCCTAATAATCCCTCTGCAAAATGGCAATTTTAGAAGAAAATGTGGAGGGTTTACAAATAATAAATAACTGTAATGATCAGAGTTACAGATTACTTTTATTTCAGAAATGCATATAGATTCTTTTATTTTGTCAACTGCTCAACTTAACAGTACTAATATTAAAAAAGTGTCCCTTCTGTGACAGGTTCCCAGATGTATTGTGTGGCTATTTTATATTTTTGCATCACATTTTTGGTCTGTTTTTCATAAAATTGTGGTTTTCCAGCAAATTAGTGGCAAATCATTAAAGACTGAAGTTAGAAAATAATGACAGATATTTGCTTTTCAGATTTCATACCCTTCAGCAAATTCATACTAATGCAAGACCTGCTATTCTAGTATCTTTCTAAGTTTATAAGAGAAATATTTAAACACTGTCCTTATTTTTGGGCCTTTGTCCCACTTCTATTTATGGCTTTGTCAAGATTTCTTGCTCTGAGGTTGAGAGGTATGACAAATGTGTCAGGGCCATCACCATCAGCGAATGACATTTCAAATTGTGTCATACTTGTTGTATCCCACTCCCCTATGTAGTGACTCTGGATGTGTCCGAGCAAGGCAAGGAGCAAATATACAGTGTAATTGCGCATAGTATCCCCCCTCCAAGATAGACACAGATGCTATAGTGGCTTTTTATCTGTTCTTGATTTTGCAGAATGTTCTGGTTTTCTGTCATATTCTTATACTGTTGATTTATGCTTCTTATTATTCAAAAAATGCATGCTGTTGCAGTGCCTGTTGCTATGTTTTAGATCGTGATGCTTTGATGACCATCAGGTAAGCTTGTCTGACATTGTAAGATGCAAGTAAGCTTTAATAAACATACTGTTAAAGAATTACTAACATTGAAAGCCTTTTTGTTGTTGCCATGCAGAGAATATTTACATAATTAGATAACGTATAAGCTTAGGTATTGAAATGCATATGAAAGTATTTGTAATAAAGGACAAGATTACAGTATTTTTAGAAGCTTACTACATTTGTTGGAGTCTTGCAGTCATCTTTGCAGGCTTTACCAGTAAACTAAACAGAATGCCAATCTATCATGTGTGGTCCATAACCTGTGCAGTAATCCTTTAAGCAATTTAACTTGAGCTTGTTTCTTCTTTACTGTTAATTTTTTACTTTTGATCATGTTTTCCCCATGAAACAAGTAGATAGTTGTTGTCAGGCAGCAGATCTTTTTTTGATAAGAAACATTTTTACAAGTGGGGGTATCACAGAGATTGCTACTTTCAGCATGTTACTTGGTACATTTATAAAGCTGAATATAAATTATAATTAGAACTGCAGTGCAAGGAGAAGTGGTTTGAGTTGAGTGCTTCTTGTTTTTTATACTTGATTTTGACTGGCATTCCAGTAATGTATTTAAAAAGTAATTTTTCATTCCTCACAACCTATTTTTTCCATCTAGATATTAAGTCAGCTGTCATGTAGCCAATGCATTGAAATATTTTTTTTTCTTCTACACTTTATTTTGTTTGGCACCCAAGGCAGCATATTTAATTATAGCCCCAGTTTTTGTGGTTTTGAGCATAGCTCCACACCTTTCTATTTGCTCACACCCTTCCCATTGGCCCCACCCATTCAACTGTCTCTTGCAGCCCCCCTTTGATTTGAAGTCACCACTCACCTTTGCTTGTATGATTTCTGTTGTTACTAAGGATATATTGTGAATTGGATACTGGTCTGAGACTTCACTTGTTCAATTTTTTTGTAATCTGATTGAAAGTACAGCAAAGTTGCATGACAGTCAGTAAAACACATATTCCTAGCCTGTCCTTCTACTCAGTCTCATACAGACTGCTCAGAGGTGACCTGTGTCTGGCATACAAGGCCATCTCAGACCCAGCCTTGATGGAGTTGCTGCATATTCATAAGTCCAGATCCACTCAGGCAACCCACATGCAAGGCCTAAACATGGTCTGTGACATTAATGGAACTTGTTGGTGGGATAGATTTGTGTCCCAGAGACTCCCTCGTCTGTGGAATAGACTCCCTCTACATGTTAAGCAGAGTGCCTCTCTAGCCTACTTTAAGAGGAACCTGGATGACTGGATGGAAAACAGAAAATACACCCCTGGGATCCCACCTGTGTCCCTGTTGGACAGGGGAAACAAGTGCTGACTTTGTGGGAACATGGGCAAAATTATTGGCTAGGCTTATTAGGGCCTCCGGGCCTATATCCTAGTATCATCTTATGAACCTATGAACCTAAAAGTACTTTCCCATACAGGAAAGTAAATTTAAACTTTAAAATAATATGTAGAAGGTTTTCCCCAAAGAGAACTTACCTGCCCAGCAATGAACAGGCCGAGCCGACCACTGATGCTCTGAAGCCTATTGAGGAAGGCTCTGTTCAGCAGCAGAAAAACTGCAAAGGGCTCTACACCCAAAGCTATCTTCTTGTCAACTGAGCTGACTAATGGTTTGGGCACATGGAAGGCGTACTGAAGCTTTGGAAGCTGTCCGGCTATTATAGCCTATGAAGGACATGGAATATATAGTGTAGGTAACTGCATCAGTGATCAATATGAAGAACATCATTAGATTCCACATTGTGACTCTACATGAATGGTGACCCTGCAATAATAGGATGTTTGTTTTTTGTTGTGGGCAAATGTATTACATATGGGTGGTCAGTACCAAGTTTCCTTTGGTTCACTTAGCAATGACTCACTGAAACCTTTTGACATTCATTTAACTAAGCGTGACACCCCTAACTGTTGGAAGGCTGGATTCCCATCACAGAGAGATGTGAGTCAGAAGGAACATTAAATGTTTTTCAGCTAAACAAGAAAAGCAACTTTGTTCCATTCCTTATTAGACTTTAAGTAACTTTCTCGTACCTGATGGGCTTAGTTGTTCACAGGGTTCTGCACATTTGGTACCATAATTATGTTACAGTGAGACACAATTGATGTGTTGTTTTTTATTTATTTATTTATTTTTATTTATCTTACAAATGTTAGATTGAATGGGACGTGACAGCCCACATGGCGACTTAATATTATAGACACCACAAAGAGATCTGAACATTTGGTTTTAATGAGTTAATATCACTCTCAATACAAGGTGCCATCATTCTGTCTATCATCTACACCCTAAATGTCTACCAGAATAGTAGCCTTAGTGATGAATGCCTTGCAGGAGTAGAAACTTCAAGTGTTTCCTGACATGGAGGATTAGCTCCGAGTCACTCTGTCATGAGATTCTCTGGTAGCTTCCCTAGCATGGGCACTCCTGTGGCTGAATATCCTTACAGTTTCCATAAAATGGGAGAAATCCAATATGGTTCTAAGTCAAGTTGTTGTTTGATATGCTATTGCTAATGATATTAAACATGCTGTTTAATATCTTTATCAATAACTTTCACTCTGCTATTCCTAATGCCAAAGTTATCCAATATGGAGATGACTCTACATTTGTCTGCTCTGCCTCTAACCTCTCTGAACTCCTATCTAAAACTCAAACTGTCTTCTCAACTACTGAGATCTGGATGTGCCTTTCTCTCAATGCTATCAAATCTAAAATATTACTATTCACACCCTCAAAATCTTTCTCTTTTGATAAAAATTCCTTCCAAGTCCTTAGCCAAAGCAACTGTCCAGTCAAAGTTGTTCCCTTTCCCAAACTACTCTGTGTAAATATAGACAAACACCTCAAGTTCGAAATCCATATTCAGTAAAATATAAAGAAAACCCACCAAAAACTAGCTATGCTATACAGGAACAACCATTTCCTCTCTACTTCTACCAGGCATACTCTGGCCTCCTCTTACCTCCTTCCCCTCCCTTCCGTATTGTGCCCCACTATCCTCTTCCATCACTTCCATACTTGAAAGCTGCTATAAGAAAATTTCTAAATTTGCCACCAAAGCCAAACATTCCACTCATCACTGTGTTACCCTCCAATCCCTCAACTGGTTAGAATTCACAAATTACCTAGACTTCCTCCAGCTTACTACAGCACATAGACTAATATTTAATCCAACCAAATGCCCCGCTCTAACTAACATCCTTCCCCCATGCACCCCAAATAAAACTCTCAGATCTGAACACCAAAACTTAATTACTGTCCACAAACCTAAACGTCCTGTTGGACAACTTCTCCTCTCCTTCTCCTTAGGTAAGAAATGGAACTCTCTCCCTTCCACACTAAGGACAATGTCAAACACAAACAACTTCAAAACTCAGCTTTACACCTACCTCTCCTCCAAATGGAAATGTAACTGCATTCTCCCTACCTAGAACTATTTAACAAAAGCCCCTGGAAGGGTATCCTCCTGAGTTCCTAAGCACTTTATAACTGGCTATAACCTTCTATAGCTACGATCTCTCACACTCTGTAAATATTGCAAATAGCTTTTGACTTTAACTGTTGAATTTGTTAAAATGTGTCAGCACGATATTTTTCCACTATGGGCAATATTGCTCACGCTTTGTATTATTTGATATGTATTTCTACTTGTACTTTTATTTTTATTGGACTGTTATCTTTACTGTAATCTGTTTCACGGAGCTTTTCTCCCCGAGCCTCCACTGAAAAAGGGCTCTCTGGGCATAGTGGACTTCCCCAGTAATCAAACTGGAAACAAATAAAATAAAATAAATAAATAAATAAATAACTGTTTACTTTTTTTCCTTTCATACCTGCTCATGAAGAGGACCCATCAAATCATGTCACTGATAACATGAGCTAGCAGCACATGCTCTAATATTAAGGACACTTTTTTTTTTTCATTTTTCCTTGTATTCATTTGGTAACTAAGTAAATGTGCTAGGCAGAAATCTCGTTTCATTATCAACTTGGGAATACTGTCTAGATAGTTACACAGTAGTTAAATGGAGGCTGAGAGAATTAAATCCAGGATTACAAGATGAAACATCATAATCTCAGTCTTATTTATCTCTGCTAAGATTCAAGACATATACATTTCTTGGATTCTACTCCACATAGGAAACAGAGCTATGGATAGAGTGGTTTAAAGACAGTTCTGAAACACTTTTGGCAGGGAATGAGAGTTACCATAAGGATCATCTAACTCTTGTTAAAGACCAAATGAGGTTCCCATCTGATAAGAATTTTCAGAGGAGAGACCAGGCACAGAGCATCTTGTCTTTTGTGATCATAATTATGGTTGCAGTCTTCATGATTACATTAGCACATCTGAGTATCTGGAACATTTTAATGAATTGTTAGTGTTACTAAACACTAAGATATTGAACCTTCATACACCTGTTTATCATGCCATACATCATATCACACCCTCATGTACCTGTTTATCATCATGCTATACATTGTATCACATTGTACCACAGGCACCAGTTAATCACTGTCATACATTGTATTACACGGATATGCATACAGTATATGACATCCACATGCACCTGCTCGTCATCATGTTATTCATTGCATCACACCCTCATGCACCTTCTTATCATCATGCACGTGTTTGTTATCTTACCATACATTGGAGAACTATGCCCATTAGGGTAATTCTAGGTCTTCACTTCCTAGACTCTGTAGCTGGTTCTAATAATGGATGATCTAATAGTAGCTTTTGAATCCCGCCATAACTACTCTCTTATTCAGGGGAATTTAAATCCCCGTGATTTGGTGGTGGGGGCTACTCATAGAAATAATCTAGTTCAATACATAGTGTTTCTTGCCTTGAAAGATTTGAAATGGGAGTTGATAGTTGAACCTAATGGGGAAACAATGGTCATTATCATGACAATTATTAACATCCCAGCTGTAGACAATGTGCACATTGACCCTGTAACTTGCAGCTCCAACCGCTGATATTGAGAATTCATCACTCCTATCTTATCAGTGCCGTCTGTGAGTTTAGCATCATAGGGACTCACCTGTTTCCCACACAGTAGAATATTTCAAAATACATTGCAGCCTGCATTCATTTACCCATAGTTGCATGGGGATGTCATGCAACCTCGCTTCAACAGTTTCTGCTATCTTAGTAAATAGATTGTTTACTTACCAGCGTGAGTGTGTGTGTGTGTGTGTGTGTGTGTGTGTGTGTGTGTGTGTGTGTGTGTGTGTGTGTGTGTGTGTGTGCGTGTGTGCGTGTGTGCATGTGTGCGTGTGTGCGTGTGTGTGTGTGTGTGTGTGTGTTTGTGCGTGTGAGATACATCTCAATATCTCTGACAACAATTCCACACAAAGCCAAAAATAATAGGATGGCAAGACCTGAAATACTATTGTAATTCACTTAAAAAAGTTAATAAACTTGCAGACTTTAATTCAATATGCATTTTCTGAGCAATAAGTATGACCCTCTAATGTCTGGCATTACTGACTGACTGCAGTCCATCTAGATGGTTAAGGTATAATGTGTGTGTGTGCGTGCACACACATGCCCGTGCGTGTACATATGTATTTCATTACTTATGCTGTTAGTGAGTTTGTATGTTACCAATCTTTCCCTCTCTCTCTCTCTCTCTCTCTTTCTCCCTCTTTCTCTCTCTCTCTCTCTCTCAGCTGCTGCAGGTCATTCCTTTATAATGACTTGGAAGAATCTTTCTATATACCCCAAGAAAACAAGATAAATGCATCATTAGAACCTAGGATCAAGTGGGGACAGACACCACTGGTAACATTTTTATTTACTGATTCAGCCAGATTCAGAGGAGGTAAACATACACAAACTATAACTCATCCTTATTGTCTATTGTGAGAGAAATTTACATGGTTTCAAATTCTTAAATCCCAGGCAGTGCAAAATACTACATCAGTTGAAGCCAAAGTAGTCCCACTAGACTGTAAACAACTAGCTGCACCAGTCAGTGTGCAGGTCAGTACTTAGCGTGTTTACTGATGATTCTGCCAGTGGCATCTAAGAAGTGATCCAATCAGACAGAATACATTCTACTCATCTGATGAATTTAGCTAAGAGGAAGACTTTTTCTATTTGGAAGAACTATAACTTATGCTGTCAGCTTATAGATCATTTGGATTTAACTGCAATATCTATATGATTTTGTTTATGGTTCATGTTAGAGAATTATTGTCCAGCACTGGCTGGAGAAGCAGTTTATTAAACGTTTCCTGAATCTTTTAACAACATTAAACAGCACTTCTTAAGAAGTTAGCTTTATGCTTACTTTTCCTCCCTTTGAACTGGCTGACTTAGCAGCACTAAAACTTGTCTCTTTAAAAAGACTGTTGTTGTTGACAACACCTCTTCTTACAAAATCACAAAAGAGCTGCAATCTTGTGTTTGCATCACTCATCACTGTATTTTCATTCCAAGAGTTAAAACCAGGCAGAGTGTCTGTGACAGCTCAGATTTAACCAGAAAGGATTACATTAATTTAAGAAAGACTGAAAAATTTGCATGATTTGCTTCAAATGCAGATTATTTTTTATTGCTTATTTTAGGTAAGTAGACCAAGTACAGAGCCCCATTGCACTTATAACATATAAAATGTTAAAAAATAATTATACTATGTTCAACATGGTAATAATTGAGCAGTACATACAGAGTTTTCACATCTGGCAATGTACCATCAATTGTAAACTCTTGTTTGCAAAACTCAGTCTAGCAAAGATAAGGATATTTTTGATACTGGATTAAAAATAATCACCATTGTTGACATTTCTGTCATGGTCACTAGGTTAGTGATTATTATCTCCCCAGAACACAACTGCTTTTTCTGTGGTTGGAGGAGTAGAGTTATCTTGCAGGTCTGAGAGCTTCAGTGTTTCAGTGCCTATTTAAATTCTGAGCATCATAATCACAGTCTTCAGAATAGCTGGACTATAACGCATACTAAGGACAGAATTGTGGCATCTTAGACTACCCCCCTTGCCCAAGTCCCTTTGTCCAAGTTACACTATTGTCACAGATAATATTTATTTATTTATTCATTAATTTGTCTTTCTTGACTGGAAAAGTTTGATTGGGCAGAGCCCATTTTCAGTGGAGGCCCATGGAAAAATACTCCAGATGCATGTCTTTGGAATGTGGAAGGAAACCCATGCTAATACAGGGAGAACATGCAGACTCCGCACAGAAGATACCCAGCCAAGAATCAAGCCTGAGGACCTCTTGCTGTACAGCAACACTGTTAACAGCTCCACCACTAGGATGCCTAATAAATGCATAAATAATCATTTACTGGTGTCTGGAAGTTCATCCATAGTGTCTATCTTCTCTACTGAGCATTCTGATTCTGACAAACAGCCACATTCTACACGGGGTAATAAGTAAATAAGCACATTTATAAAACTGAGTAATATGATTGTTTTGAGGTATATATGCATTTATATATGCAGAAAATTTGCAGTGGGAAATGGTCCAGCTGTATTCACTAGGATTTTCCTTACTACAATAAATTGGAAGTTTTCATAGGTTCATAGTTTAGTACTAAGCTAACTGCCCTTGCGAGCCATTTTAAGCCTAGCCAATTATCCCTTGTGAGACTCAAACCCAGCACCTTGTGTTTGTAAGGCAAACACCTTAACCATTAAGCCACCCTCCCAAACCCTGGATGCAGAAATTCAATGTATTCCTCATTAAACATAGAATAGCAGAGAAACTTGAAAAAGTGCATTCTTCCTCACGTCTACCTTTGCTTCTCAGTTGATTGAATACTATTATTTTGTTCTCACTGGAAGTGAACTAGCTAAGAATCTTAAAAACATACAATATGCCAAATTTCTGCATTTGTCTTCCCAGTTGAATGGGTACCTTAGAGATAATGCATTTCCTCAATGAAAGAAAAAGTAAGATTAAATATCTTTTTCTCCTTTATGATTTTTTTTTTGCTTCTGCCAACCATTTGTTTTAACTTTGTTCATTGACTGTGTTTCAAAGTCAGTGTTGGTACTTTCCTGGAATAATTTTTTCTTTTTTAGTTATTTATAACTGAGCTGTTACTGAAAGAGTGTCTACTTCTTCTTCAAACAACTTCCTTATGCTTAACAAGTATAAAATGCAATGGCCTGACAAAACAAATAATTGCACAAACAATACAAATAAACAAACAAAAGAAAAAATGGCATAAAGTCAAGAATAGCGCATAACATTTAAATGCAATACTTTATTAAAACTTTCCATAGTATGGGCTTTCATCTTTAGAAACGAGACTTCTTCAGACTGTTAAATTATCCAAATGTGTGAGAGGTTGGCATAATGGTTAAGGTATTTACCTTACAAACATAAGGTGCAGGGTTTGATTCTCACATGGAGTAGTTGGCTAGGCTGAAAATGGCTCACAAGGGCAATTAGCCTAGTACTAATCTATGAACCTATGAAAGTCATACATAGACAAAATCACATGAAGCAATCACATGCTCAAATAATTCAATATTGCGATGATCTTTGCTTCAGTTCTTAATTAATTCAGTGATCATGCTTCTCTACTAAGTATGCTCAACTTAATATATGTGTTACATGTATGTCTTGTTTTAGTCAGCATTTTGCTTTCAGATCATGCTTAAATAATTTAAGTAACAATTTTGCAGGAATGTTCTGAATATCCTTTACAAGAGTTTATCGTTTGTTGTCATCTAAATGTCTTTACAATAGATATATTCATGGAACATCTCTCAACCTTTATACATTGATTGCAGGTGCAAAGGTTCTTGAAAAGTTATTATATCCACCCAAAAATATGGGTACCTAATAATCAAAAACAATCCATGCTGAATAGCACATAATTCTAGTCTAGCAGTAGCTGCACAGGAATAAGCCAATGAGCTGTTAATGAGCTACTTCCTAGTTCCTGTGGTACAGTTTGATTCAGTTACCCTTCGTTTGCTTCCTGTGTGGCCACGAGCAAGCCAATTAATGATAACAGTGCTTGGGGCAACTGAAAATTTGGACTAGTGTCCTGGACTGCTTTTTACTTCCAGTAGGAGCCAACTCGGAAATAGAAGTTTAAAAACCCAGGATTGACAAGAACAACATTAAAATGTTGCCATGTTATCAAGGATACATTTTAGTTGGCAACTCGACAAAGTAAAACTCCACTGCCAATTATGAGTGGACGGGTGATCCGCTGTGGCGACCCCTAACCGGGAAAAGACGAAAGAAGAAGAACAAGAAGATCAAGGACACATTTAAATTCTGTATACTTTAATACATGATACTGCAAAACCATGTTTCACAGAGTTATATATTCCTGCTTTTGAAAAGAGAAAGGTAGCTTGTCAGTCCCCCTTTCTTTAAACTATTCCTGCCAAAAGCATAATGGTCTTGTAGTTTGGTTTTCTGTGTATTAATCAACTTTATAATAATGAGAGTTAGAAGTGATTCAAAAAGTCATATGAAGGAGTAAATCAAGCCTGTAAAGTACAATGTATGTACAAAATAGCTAATTTAGAAAATTACATAAAGGGTAAATCAAGCCAGAAAACAGAGATCACAGGATCACATCTAAAATAGATACAGATGAAACATTTGCTCGCATCCATACACTGTTATCAGTAACCTTTCTATCTGAGCAGATCTGTTTTCAATATCTCTCAATTATACTGACCCATAAAAACTGGTCTAGCCTCCTTCAGGATCACAACTGCTATACCCTTCTGATTGATGCCTGCTTGCATCACAGCTGGTTTACTTGTTTCTTGTTTTAGTGTTGACACTTTCAAAACTAGTTGCCCTTTTAATGATTATTAGTATAAAAGATAAAAGCATTCTGTCTGTATGGGATGCCCATATAACAATTTTTCCAAGTATGACATTGGATCATCACCTATAGTGAGATCTGCACCTTGTTCTAACCTGTTCTAGAATAATCTGTAGTGATACAATCTTGATACAAGTTTGGAATTACAAAACACATCTGGGGCCTCTGAAAATAACTATCAGTCATTATTGTGACAGTATATCCCAGAGAGGCTTTTTGCTCTGGTGTGTTCTAGAGTGTTAAATCTGGTCTGGGTTTGAAGAGAAAAGAACTACAACTTTAGTACTATAGCAAAATCATCAGATTTAACATGACCCCTCAGCACTTTGGTTGTTAATCGGTAATTGATCACTGTTTGTGGTACATGCTGGCTGATGTTTCAGCTTCTTGTAGTACTATTTTATGAGTTAGTGATTTACAAATCAACCAATATCACTGCAATGTTGTGCTTTAAAAATGCATGAAGTACTTGTATAGAATGATAATCAAGAAGTTTTACCAAAATGTAATCGTTTGTGTTGCATGGGTATATACTTGTCTTAGGCAAATAAAACAGTTTACCTTCTTTTAACAAAACATACAATGTGTATACTATTAGTGACATCACCAAGGTGTACCCAATGTATCATCTGGCTGTAATGGGATCAGTGAGATTAACAGAAAAATATGGCTTAGTCCTGTTCCATCAGGAGTTCCAAGGTATAGCTCCACCTCTGTTTCAGATTAGAAGTAAACACTTATTTGTGGTTAATTTGTTTTCGGCTATGTTAGGCTGCAGACCAGTGAACTGCAGTTGGATGTTCAGCCATCTAATCATCAAATAATGCAATAAAGAGCACCCTTAGGGAAATTACAAAAAGAGGAAATTCACATTCTAATCAGCTAATATCAGTTTCTAGTCTCCATATCATGGCTATATTTGAGTCAACTTACTAGGAAAAATAAAGTAAACCCTGCAGAAGCTATTCTGACGACCCACCACTGGACCAGTAATCAAGGAGTTTAAGTCCTCATTACTGGCAACAGTGGAGGACATTCACAGGGATGATGGCAGGTTCACAAACAGTATTTACAGATGCAGCTCTCTGCATCAAGTGCAATTTCCTTTAAGAGCACACAGAGACCACAGTCAGTCTGGGGCAGGTTTCTCACTCTTTCTTCAGATCTCCAATAAGACTCCCCACTTGCACAGCTATAGAGTTGAAATCTCAGCTGAGTGACCAAGCCAAGACCTCCAGCACCCTCTCTGTCAAACCAGTGCTTCATGTCCCTGCCGAAGTAGCTGACAGACACTCTTTGAGGTTTAATTCACACACACACACACACACACACACACACACACACACACACACACACACACACACACACACACACACACACACACACACACACACACACTCACACACACACACACACACACACACACACGCATGCATGCACACACACACACACACACACACACACACACACACACACACACACACACACACACACACACACACTCACCTGAGAAAGGCTGACACAGTTTTACTAGCTATGTCTCCTTCTGCCCAAACTATCAGGTAGTTTTCACTGCCATCAGTCACACCTGCCAGCTACCTTAAGGCCTTTCAAGGGTGATATTAATATTAATACAAACAGTAGTTTAATCAAGAGCAAGGCTATTAGGAGTAGCCCACACAGTGTCACTAAATAAATATCAAGTTCTCTCAAAACATAAATGTTTCTACACAGATCAGCCACAATGAAAAGTTTAAATATATTTAATGATACATAATAGAAGAACAAGACAATACCAAATATCTATTCACAGTGAAATCATTGTTCAAAACCACAGCAATTATTTAAAATAAAAATATCTAAACTAAGTATCACTATATTTCTGACTGAATCTTAGAGAATTGTAATATAAGCTAAGAACTTACTAACAGAGCAAGGCAGATGTGGTAAATGGATCTTCTAGTTTTTGTCAGGTCCAAGATGGAATACAGAATGCTCTGTCTCTCTAAGACACTTCTCAAATTAATGAGTGCAATATAACTATTGGGATATCTTGCAGAATGACATAATTTCTTGACATCTGGCTTCTAGTTCCCAGACCAAAATGCCCATTGCTAGCAGCTGGTAGCATTTAGCATCTACCTGTAAAAATACATAGACCTCAGATCTTTGGCAGATGCTGGAAGTCTTAAAACAATCCCCTTTCATTGTTCTTTTAGAGCTAGCAATTAGTTCACTCTGAAGACAATACAGAACGTTTCCCAGCACAGACTCTGTGTCTCTAGCTGCATTGAAAACTGAAAGATACCATATTTTATTGCATAGCCTATAATTTCATTTAATTTCAGCTATTTTTCGAAAGTTTGCTGGACTGAAGTTAACCTCCTGTATTCCAGTTTCCACTGGTAAAATATATACATTTAAACAGTTACACTAGTGCATGTACATTTCTGTTCTCTTCCACTAGGGCACACTGTGGATACATTTTAAGCACAGGCACTTTACAAAACACCTTTTCAACACACACACACACACACACACACACACACATGTACAGGCAGTTTGATATACACATGACATACAGTTCTAATACATTTGTAATACAATTACCTTATATGACATACAGTTCTAATACATTTGCAACACCAGCTTCTTGAATAAATTAGTTTGTAATTCACAAATAAATGACATAGAATTATTTACAAAATTCCAGCTAGCTGTGCTGGCAGTATCGTCTTTCATCACAGCTGGTTCACAGAATTATTTTACACCCATGCAATCCATAATGTAAGGAGCAGATTTATCAGGCCTTGGTGCTATAACAATATGTATTGCTGTGTCAGCAATTGCAAAGGCCGAGTAAGTTATCATCCAGGAAATCTGCCTTCAGACCCAGAGGATGCTGAACTATGTGATTTTTTTTAAACAAAAGTCAATAAATAGATATCCTACCATCTGTCATACAATAAAATAGTCCTGCATGTTTCTGCAGCTAATGCCATCCAGCAGCGGTTATACTACAAAGTGAGGATAATAACTAGGCAACTAGGAAATTAAAGAAATGTGGTACAAGTGCACTGTAATGGGAATGTGTACTCTAATGGGCATGTGCAGTGAACATTTCCATAAATATGTTTTGAGAATATCACTGAAGCAAGACCACATCACAGCAATATGTTAATGTGTAATAAATCTTCTTATGTTACACTTCATAAAGGGAGCTAGTGCATCCTTAACCCTCAACAACCTTGTATAGCACAACAAAAAATAATTTGTTGAGGAATGAATGACAAAAAGTAGCACAATTAAATGTTAAACAACTAGCACAACAATAACGCACAGGCATTAAATTTAAGTTCACGTTCAATCAGTCAGGTGTTGGTTCACTCTTCCACACATCTCTTGGAATATAGACGTGTTTTCACTTTTTTACCATTTATGTCTTCATAATCTCTCATAAGCAGCAGCCTATCAGGCTGGAATGGCAACAGCGTAGATGAAAGATTCAGCTGCAGCCTTGATATGTAGACATGTAAACAAAATCATTTGTTCTGGCACTTTAATCGCTGTCAGTGCTTATCATTTCTGCAAGCTCCAGCTTGTTGGATTCATACTCCTCTGACTACTTACTCACAGCTGCAAATTTGATTAGTAGAACCACAAAAACAAACGGTATCTCTAATTTTTGAAAAAGCTAACACTTCTTCCAGCTTCGGTCTTACTTCTAAGTGGGACCAACTTTCTAGCCTAAAAGCACAAATTAACCCTGGTGAATTATACACATCAACTTTGAAAACATTATTTGAGATGTAATTTGCAGCACTGATAAAGTTAGTCTTCGACAGCTTCACTTACCTCAAGTCAAAGGCTTAGTTTGTCTGAATGTAGAAATCTTGTTCTACTCTGGTTAGCATACTAGTTTTGATATTTATCAGATTAGTATCTAAATCAGGACTTAAAATCAAGCTATGCAATGTGCTTCTGAATTCCCTGCATACTGACCAGGGGATGCTTATTTTTGTAAAATGTTTCAGATATAATAAAAAAGTGTGGAGAAAGAAGAAACAGTAATTCTAATTGCCAGATGTTTCACTATCTTTGCAAAGTGGTGTTACCAAGACACATTTATGCAGTTCAAGAAGGAAGCCTGAAATAAACAATCATTCTGTTCTTCATTTTCTGAGTTTTGAGGTAGCACTTGAGGATTTCTTTTAATATTTTGGTATGTAATTCTTCACTAGAGGTAGGCTGTTTATTATTGATTACTGATCTGACTAGGTTATACATATGCAAACCTTCCCAATAATTTCTGGGGATGATGAGAACCATTAGCCTGGTTGATGCAGAAAGCATGCAGCTCAACAATGTCTATCATTGAAAAACAAACCAATGTATTTCAAAAGGATGGAGAGTTTCTATAAGAGGAAACCAGCAGCCAGCTGAAACATTACATTCTAGAAGCATGCATGCCCTTCTTCAAGCTCTTTCGAATGCATCTCCTGTTTTAGCAACAAGCAGGTCACACATGTTATTCATGATCCCCTGACAACAGCTTCATGCAAGGGCTTAAAAATAATGACACAGTCTTCCACAAATGTTTTTTAATGGTGCATGAGTTTAGGGACACCCAACAACTCCAAGTATGTTAAGACATTGGCTAGAATTGGAAACAATTCACAGATTATATATTTATAGATATTCCACAGCTACTGAGTGTTATGACCATTCATGCCTTGACAGTACCCTCCCTCAGGCAGGGACCTACTTTATGTTCAAAGGAAGAGAGTGAGTTGCACTGCATAACATGAAGCAGAACTTTATTCTAAAGGTTTGGGAGGCACTGAGTTAAAAACTTCTCCCTGCACTATGTTTTATTTACCTGTTGGTGAAAATTTAGGTTTCTGATTCTAGTGTCAGTGGAGGTATTAGACTTGCTGTGAAATTAGAGGTCCAGGGCATATGGATATCTAATGGCACAGTAAGAGAGACAGAGCTCTGTCCTCAAAAGTCTGTAAGACACAAACTAAAGGGATAGAGGTTTTAGTTTCTCTTGTATCTTAGGCATTGTAGGAGTGTGATAATTTTGGTTACAAGCCTCTGATGTCTTTCCTGTTATTTGATATGTTTAATGATCTACATTCCAAGGGGGATTTTTTTTTGTGTGTGTGTGTGTGTGTGTGTGTGTGTGTGTGTGTGTGTGTGTGTGTGTGTGTGGGGGGGGGGGTGATACAGCTTGGTGATATATCTGGGCAAAATAAAAGGATTTCCTAACACCCATTGCCACATGATGGTCAAATGAGAGGGAGAGTCAGTGGGGACCAGTCCATGGGTGCTGAAAAAAGTAAAGTATTATGAAATTAATAGCTGGCTAGGAGCTTCCCTGAGGAGAATGTTAGAGGGAAATTTTGACCATTAGCACAAAACTGGTAAAAGGTTATTGACTGATTAGAGGTGCCATGGCTGTTTTGCTAAGATCTAGTTTGGCTGATAAGTAGAACCTGTGTGGTGATCTGTCTGTTGGATGGATAAATCACATAGATAAACCATTTGAGGCCTAGCCCTGGAATGCTTTACAGCTTCTGAGCTGCAGAGGCTGATACACTCACACAAGCACAAACTAATTCACTCTCATTATCAGTGTCACTATGACTGTGATTAGAAAGTGAAAGAAGAGAGTAATAACTTTTTAAAAGCTTCTGATGTAGGTATCCAGTGTCAGGAGATAAACATTGTCATCCTGGCCAGGAGATAACAATTATCAGGGGGCTATGCTGAAAGCATCATAGGCTGATGAATAACAGGAATAGACACAATTACACCCTTGCCTTTGTCAATCAACATCCCCTTCCTGAGGAGTCTGTTGCTGCTCAATTATACACTCTCATCTGTTAGTTATCCCATCTCTGCTATGATGTTGGAAGATTCTTTATCCCTATATCATACTCTTTATGTCCTCTTAGATTGATAACCTTGCTTTTTCTATAACATTTTCCTGTTCTTTGTTCTGGCAATGCTTCATCTGTTTTTTCATCATTTTATTCCCCAGAACGTCCTGCTGCAGATTATAATTTATCTGGATGAAAGATGGAAATTTGTTGTTCATATTTTGCCTCCTTTCTGTTCCATCCTTCCTATAGTGCCAATGACTGTACTGTCTTTCTGTATACCACAAAAGTGGATGTGTGCTTTCTGTGAGTACGATGATTGGTGACATCTACAATCTTCTGAGTCCTTAGTATACTTGTTTTAGTGACTAGCTGGCATGCAGTACTTGAGAAGCATATATGCTTCATTTACGACTTAGAATGACACTATGATATCACAACTTCAGAGACATTGATTAGTCACCTTTTTCCTATGTAATTTCATTATAAAAATATTATTGTACAAGAAAATAAATGCAGCCAATACAATGAACATATCCCCTGATGTCCAAGCAATACATACATTAAAATCATGTACATAAATTAATATTTCACATAACATTTACAAGGATAATTAAATATAGACTGTGGCAAATCCCAATTATACATTACTTTTATTACCATTGTACTCTCAGTATGAATGTATACATAGTTTCAAAAAATGTATGTAAGAATCTTAATTCTTATCAAACAAAATTCTCAACAGTAAGAAAAATTCTGGACTCACTACTAGTTTACTTTTTCAGACTACTTTTCCTTCCATATTCTTAACTTTCATTAGTTTGTCAAGCCTCATATGAAATACCCCCATTTATGGTAACATGCATAAAACTATGGCCTACATGTCATGCAGCCAAATTAACCAAAAGAGACCTTAGCTGTAGAGTCTGATTTGGTATTCCTTGTATTGCCACATTCTCTTCTCCCAATTCCTTCCATCACGTTAAACACCTTATTTGATCTGGACTCCAGGCTAGCCTTCATCTCCCTCTCTACCATCTTTCCTTTTAACCTCATCATAGTTCATCATTCTAAAAAAGTAATAATAGCCCTAATAAAATTGTAATGTAAGTTTAAATGTATCCCTATCTCCATTGTCCAGTCTCACTCAGGCCAAGTGGAGGGTAGCTGCTATTTATCCTTCTCTTACCATTCTCCATCACAACCACCACCTTTCCTCACCCCTCCAAAAATATTTAATCCACAACAATATTAATATTTTAGTGTTACTCACATCTACAACTCACACTGGGGATGCCACTCCTTCCTGTCGCTGTCCTGCTCAGGCTCAGCCAATCACAATATAAGTATTAACTATAGCCCCATTTCTTTTCTGTCACTGCCCTCATCAACTTCTTCAGCAAGTCTTGAACAGTTATTTTACCTTTCTTGACTGATTCATCTTCCTTCCAGCTTTTCACAATTTAGGAGTCAGGTCTTCCTGCCACCAAAAACCATCAAGCAATCTCCTCCTCAGACCATCCTACCTTAATTCTAGACACTTTAAACAAAAGACACACCCATTTTCTTCCTCATGCCTATCATATACCTTTTCAAAACAGCTCTTAACTTTTTTCTTGATCTATTTCAGGTATGCATATCCTCACCACATATGTATATAATCTGCCTTCTGTATCACACTTCTCCTGTATTGTACTGTATCCTTCCACCCTAATGTTTTCAACCTTTTTGGATTCCTATACCACTTTTCATGAGATGCAAATCATAACATGGACAAACGTTTTTTGCCACTTGGCCTTTCAAGACCTCCTCCCACAATTTGTCACCATCTGACTACTAACATTCTGAAATGTTTAAATAAGATTTGGTAAGGCCATTTCCATTTCTCTGATTTCCAAATCTTTACATATATGTCATATTCTTGCCTCCTTAATGGACCAGCAAATACCATTTTCTCCCTGCCCTTTGACCTTTTCCTTCTCTGCTTCCTTGATTTTATAACAGTGTATTAATACTTTGCAAATATTAATTTATTTATTTGTCTATGTATTTAATTATTACCTTTGTTGACAGGGTAGTCTGACTGGTCTGTGGTCGTCCCTTATCAGTGGAGATATGGGCAAAAAGCTCAAGTAACAAAATAGGCAGCTGTACTAGAAAACAATCTGCAATCAGTAAATTGTTGAGTTATTACATATTAATACAAGGCAATTGGCATATGCAATGAGGTTTAAAATGTCAAATTACAATTTTACTTTTATGAGTAGGAGAAACAGAAAAGTACTGTAGGATATATGAGCAGAAAATGTGACAAGAAAGGTGATAAGTAGGTGATAAGAATAGAAAGCAGGGAGTAGGTGAAGAAAGGTGAACAGTTTGTTCCCTTGTTAGGTGATATAGAGAAAAAGAAAGCTGTAGTGGTACTGAGGTAGATTGAGAAGGTACAGATTATGAGTTGTAATGTTATTGAATGATGAAACCTGTCAGGTGGTGAGCAGATACAACAGAAGTGGCAGTAAGAGCAAAGGGGTATAAGACAGAAATTTACATTGAGGACTCGCTTTGTGTATACAAGTTTAGTGAAGGTGTGTAAGGAACAAAGCAGTCTAGGCTGGGGAGATGGAGAAACAGAGACAAGTGTTTTAAAGTGTTGTTTTAGCATGTTCTTTTCAATCTGGATAGGTCTGTTTATTGCCTGATAGTAGAAGGGATAGAATTACTGATCTTGGAGACATAATTTTTAAGTACAAGGACAGACCATCAGAGTTATGGGTATTAGTTATGGTTAATAGGGAGTTGCCCGTGGAACATAATGATTGTGCAGGAATGTAAGGTTCAACCAAGGTTTGGAGTGCAGGGCAGTTTTGAGGTTTGAAGATTATATTATAAAAAGTTGCTAACTGGATGACAGAGAGATGGTGTGGAACCTCTAGCCAGCTAACTGTTTTAAGGGTAGGCAGTAGTGATGTTCAGCAGTTTGATTAGTGGTGAATTTATCTATCTTGTTATAGCATTGTTCAGTTTTTGTTAGTAGAGATTGCTATGGTTGGTGTTAATGCGGTCAGCATACAAAAGTAAATGTATAAGATATGCACGGGCTATTTTTGGCATTGCTTTGTTAAAAAGTATTTGCTATGATACAGGGAATAACTTGTTATGTTTGAATATTTCACTTTAGGTGATTATCTACATTAATACCCAGTAGCTTTATATGGAACACAAAATCAATGAGAGAGTTGCTCAATGAGGGGATGGAGAAGATATTTTTTTGTAGAAGGTAAAGATTCTGGTGTGCAAATAACTTATCCTTCTTAGCATTCAGCAGAAGGTGAGAATCGCTGAGCTAGGTTTCTATAAAAGAAAAAAACTTTTTGGGTTTTTCTCAGAAGTTCTTGGAGGTACTTGGCTGTGGTTATCACTGTAGTATCATCAGCATACAGAATGACAATCAGGTCATTAATAACAGTGTGTTGTTCATTAATATAAATGTTAAAGTGTATGGTACGCAAGACTGAGACAGCCTTGTGTCACTCTGACTGAGATGGGAAAGAATGGGGTTTGTCCTGTCTGACATTTTACTCCCTGTAGCCTGTTAGAAAGGTAAACATGGAGCAAGGAGAGGCAGGGGTTGTCAATTCCTAGTAAGGATAGGCTATATAGAATAATTTGATGGGGTATGGTGTCAAATGCTTTAAATAAGTCAAGGAATTGACAGGAAACAATGTTTCCAGAGTTCCTGTGAAGGCTGATTAGATGGGTAAAATAAAAGAGAGCTGTGGTAGTGCTGTAGTGTGGTGTGGTCTGAAGGCATACTACTAGGCATAAGAGAGGGATTGTTATATATTACATGTTTCAAAAGTTGGAAATGTATATACTTTTCAAGTATTTTTAATAATTTTGAAAGAATATCTCTATAAAGTAATCAGTTTCCAGTCCCTTCCACATCTACCTATACTAAACACTGAAAATTATTCAAATTTCTCTTACTGCCCTCTTTGATCAACTACCTTTTGGATTCTCTTTTATTGGTACATTTCCAGCACTTCTCTAAAACGCAGCTTAAGGTCTGATGCCTCTAACTTTTCTGACCTCTATTCCTCTAAACTACACCATCTGACTCTCCCTTAAGCACAGAAAGTACTTACCTATTTTTCTTCGGCTTTACTTGTTAAACATTTATATGAAAAGTCACCATTGCTTTCTTAATCAACTCAGTCTCAGAATAAATATTTTAGCCCCAACCTTTGCACTACAATCATTGCCACCACATACTCATATCTCCACCAATTAGGAATCCTCCATCTGCAAACTCTACAACTAAAGAACCATTCCTAACTCACTCAAGTGCAATTTTCACTGCAGTGGTGAATCTCAGCCTCTTTGTCTCGGATAAGCTCAGATAGGTCTTATTAAATACAACACTGAAGGTAAAATAAGCACTAAAGTCACCTCAGGCCTTCCTTCCAAATCATTCACCTTTCCTGATTATATACCCAACAAATTCAGTAAAACAATTAAGAGCTTTCTCCAGTTACTTTTCTTTGATATAACTTAAGGCTGGGACTCTTTCTGCTGCATATCTCTTCCATAGGAAGGCAGTAGTTCTAACATAGCTTTTTTTTTCAAATGGATATGTAACAACAATTCAAAGGAAACTTGTTTAACTTTCTAAATGGCACCTGGAAATGTGTCTTTACACCTGTTATTGTCACCATGCAATCACCAGTGAAAATGTAAAGATGTTAGGGATACTTGCATTCTTCACCTTGCCTAATTCAGTAATTATGAATGCACTCTATGCCGATTTACTGAGGTGAGAGTGGGCATCCTCTGATAAGTTTTCTGTTTTATCCTTACTGGGCCTAATCATGCTATGTTCTCAAAAATACTAAGCCATAAAGTGTTCTGCAATGCCCTTACTGCTCCCAGGAAATAAGCATTCACCAAGGAGCTCCTTTATTTTGGACATCAAACAAAATAACCCTCTGCTTTCTGTAGGGCATGCCTTTAAACCAGTTATTCAGTGCCTAATAGTAATAGTAAAGTCCATTGGTCCATAGAAGACCATCTGTTCATAAAACCTGCCTAAGATACACATATGATTAATAAAATCACTATTTCTAACCATGCTGTGGGAATCCTGGAACATATGTTTGTATAAGCATTGCAAAATGACATAGGTTGAAAACAGCACAGGTGTTGTGTTTTTTCTTCCATTCTTAGAAGGTAACTACCTTTGGTTATACCATCAATGGAGGCACCTCTTCTTACTTTATAATTTCCATTAACACCTCCACAAATGTGCTATTTTCATAAAAGTCAGTCAGAAAATTATACAGCTCACAGCTTTTACTTTATTCCCTTTACACCCTTAACAGCTGCTGTAATTTCTGTATCCTACATTGCTTATATATCATCAACATTCCTATCCTAAATGCTAATCCCTTAATTCTTGATACAGTTATTTTTGTGTCTCACCTTCCTGAAGAGCTGCACAGAAATCATGAAAATGTGTGTCATCTCCTTCTTCTTAAAATTATATCTCCTCCTCTAACTTTCATATATTTTATCTCTCTTGTTTTAATCATCACATGAGTGATCTCATATCAGTGTTTTTCGTGGCCTAATGTCTATTTCTGCTGAACTATAAATTCATGGATTAGTACTAGGCTAACTGCCCTTGTGAGCTATTTTAAGCTTAGCCAATTAACCAATGTGAGAATCAAACACTGTACCTTTTGTCTGTAAGGCAAATATATTATCCATCATGCCAACCTCCCTCTGGTTTGTCTTAATATGTGGTTCCTTTGTACATTTCAAATTCTTTTCAACAGGTTTACTTTCCTGTTCTTTTTGGATAGCCCTTTGCTGGACTCCTCCATTCTGCAATCATTTCAATTCCAATTTACATTTTTCAGTTTTATATTTTCTTCATTTATTTAGCATTCCAAAACAGGCCTCATTTTGTACTCTGTGATTACTTTACGCCCATCCCAGCATTCCCTCCCCATCTCTTCTTCCCTTCAGAAATCTGCTGCACTGTTTCTTTCTTTCAACTAGGGTACCACCCCATCATTTCATATGTACTTCTGTTACCTCCCACTGCATCTTCTGCATATTAGGGTCAGAAAACTTCCTGTCCAAAAGTTTGTATCTAACTCACTTCATTAACCTTACCTACATCAAATAATACCTTGTCCCGTAAGCTAGCATGATTTAATTCATTTCTAGACCATATATATAATTTCTTCCCTTTGACTTCTCCCATCAAATATCTAGCAAGTTTAATTACTCCACTAATTTTTTCACCACTTCTTTACATTCAGTGTCAAATTATTTTCTTCCATATTCTGCTTTCAGCACTCTGTTATAATCCCCTCCTAAAAATTTTCTCCATCTTTGTATATGGACTTCACTTTATTAGTTCACTGACTAGTGACCAAACACAATCAAAAGTTGAGGAAAGACCTTGCCTCCTGTCTACAGTACCCCAATCATAAGCCATCACTCACCATGTGATAATGACACTTACTGTGCACTTGTCTTGTTGCATCATTTATGCTGCTTATTAATGACATAACAGAGTAAAAAAGGTCATCTATGTTTATTGATCTATGATTATGGTGTTCTTGTCTCATGATCTCAATGTGACTGAGTGGCATGGCTCAGTAACTCATGAGAAATCTACCTGCAGTGCATTGGTCATGTTGTAATGCTGGCCTCGATCAGTCAAGCATAGCAAAACAAAGCATATCAGGTTAGGTCATACTAATGCAGCACAACATACTTCTCCTATGAATGATCAAGACATGATCAGAAAAAAAATGCATGGATCTAACACCTGCCCACATGCATCAAATTAAATGTTTCACTCCAGTCTACTCTGACCTTCCCATCTTATGTATACTAAATCCATGGTCATCAAACAGTGAGAAAAGGAGAAGCTACCATGAAGCAGGCACAGATCTCTTACACAACCATCAGTACTGTTGTTCCTACAGATCAACAAGGGCTATGATAAAAAGCAAGCTAAGCCACTTATAATGGAGCTAATGTACTATGACACAGTCAGTGTCAGTAATGCAGCAGGTAGTGCACTCACCTTTGGTGGAGAAGGCTGTGGGTTCTATTCCCACATCAGATGGAAGGTTTACTGACAATGTAGTGCACTGCATGGGGGGAGGGGTGCTGCTGACCTGAGTGTATCACCCTTCAGATGAATTTTTCAACTGAGGTCCCATTTACTTGTGTTGGTGGTAGCATAGGCGGATGTAAAAGAGCAGGAGGAAGTTCCACAATTCCCTGGCCAAAGGTCCTCTAGTAGTATAAATACCATTTTGTGACTCCCCTGAAAAAAAAGCAACTACTCTAGTGGGACTAATCTGAACAACAAAAAGACAAATAATAAATAAATAAAGCTCACTGGTTATTGTAGATATGCAGGACATTCACAAATCTCATGATTTCCATATCTCTGCCTAATAATCACACAGCACAGTAGAAAAGGTGAACACTGGCTACAGAGCTCTGTGCACGCAATATAGGACAGTCCCTGACTGAAACAGTACAATGAAATATTGAATGTCTGTCTACACTGTATTGGTAATTTTTTAATGGAACATAGAGGTGATATGATGCCTTTCCTTGTGTGTTCCACTGTTTTCTGTCAGTGGTACAGCTCAGTACATTTCATAGATTCATAGATTCATAGGTTATTACTAAGCTAACTGCCCTTGCGAGCCATTGTAAGCCTAGCCAATTATCCCTTGTGAGGCTCAAACCCTGCACCTTATGTTTGTAAGGCAAACACCTTAACCATTAGGCCACCCTCCCATTTCCCTTTTATTTTGCTGGACATGTTATATTAGTGAACCAGCCTAATTCTGCACAACAGTGCTTGTCAGAGAACCGTACTAGTGGAATATGAATGTCATGCTGTCCGTGACCTGCCTACAAATGAGGCAAAACCACAGAAGATGACACATTATAGTGGCTGTCTAATGTACCTCCTAAACACATGCCATTAACGACCAAGCTTAAAAGTGATGTAACATAGTCAATGGTACAGAAGCCAAATGATGTCAGCACTTTTGCCTAATAATGCAAGACTCAGTTGACTAGGAGAAATGATCACTCATAGGGAAAAGTAGTCACTTTACACAACTGGTTATCACAGATAATTAAAGTTAGATGGTTTGCTCAGATTCACCAGAATTTCATACCCCTCTCAGTTTCGGATTTGGTCATCAGGGTTTGCAAGATTTTGATGAATTCATTTCAGCCAGTAGTTTAAATTGTCTCAAAGGTTATTTTGAAAGGCATGAGCCACTGATATTACTTTAAACTTTCAATTCAAAATCAGCAATTTTCTTCAAGCTTTCACGACATACTGAGCATCTAATGTTAAATGGAACATATTGAAATGGGGAGGCTGCCTCTTGTTCTGCACTTTAAATTTCCTCGACTACACCACAAAACACTGATCCATGCATCAATAAAAGCTGTTTTCCCTACTACATACTTAAACTACTTCTCATCTTCTTCTGACTGGTGTGTGCCCATATAGGTGGATAAACCAATGTATAACACCCCAAAAATTGCTCTTAGATTGTTTTCTGCTTCTGTGTTTGTCACCTGTTAAAACAAAAGCTAAGACAGACCGACTTTTTTCTGCAGTTCTCTCATTTTTTTCCTCTCTCTACAATCTTTATCTATTCCCACAAAAAAGAGTTGAATATCTTTCCCAACCATACACATATACTTTCTGGTGGAATTCATAAATAGTACATGCAATTGCAAAGTGCTGATACATGGTGAATTCCACATGCCAAAGTCCTATACAGTTTATAAATGGCCACAAATGTCAAGGAGCAACTTAGCTCAAGAAATCTGGATGAAGCAAAAAATAAGGGGGAGGGAGCATTCATAATACTATACATTTTGGACTATACTGTGCAGGGAAATGGACATTTTATTGCAGTCCAGCTGTAAACTACTACTGTCTAAGTCTGGAATAACATTGTTGCTGTATCATGGATTATAATGTTGTATGCAGAAATGCATTGCTGTGCAACATCATCCTGTCCTGTACATATATTTACTTGGACCTCCCGAATTCATAATGCAACATAGACTCATGTGGTGGTCAATGCCAAATGCACACATTCTGTGTAACACTCTTACATGATATCCTTCCACACAAATGACAATACAAATCACCCATCAATAGGTGAGACAGCAGAAGTAGATTTCCTCATTTACATATATGTAGATGTCCGGTGTACTTCATTCATTGCCAGTATGTATAAAGTGTCTTCGAACTACACTTAGCCACAAAGACGCTAGCTGAATGTAGTGTATCAGCCATGACAACATGGTACTAAGGATGCAGCACACTAGCCTGTGATATAATTGCATACAGGAATTCAGTTACTATGCAGCAAGCTGCATGCAGTAATGGCATGACCTTATTAATTCACTTGCAACACAGTATGATATTGCACAGCACATGGTCTATAATCCCACTAGAAGGCACAAATACTGAAGATATCACCCAGGAAGAAAAACATACGAGGACACTACTGAGTCTCCAAGAAATACGTTTAATTTAGTAACAGAATAAACCACAAGATATTAAGCACTTTTGTCCCTAATGACAAGCAGGACTTCATCAGAACATATACAAACCCCCCAGAGGTATCTTTATATACACACAATAGGTTACCTGACAAACCAATCAGCACACATTGTCAAAATCAATAGGCTAATGGACTAACCAATCAATCACATTGTCAAAATTAGTAAACATTTGTACATTAAAAATAAATTAGTAAATTACTAGACTGCTGCAAACATCTTCAACCAGCTGTCAGGGAACAAAATAGGGATAACAATTACATAACAAAGCTATTTAATTTCTTTATTTCTTGGAGACAGCAGTGTTCTTGCATGTTTTTCTTACTGGGTGATATCCTCTGCATTTGTGTTTTTTATTTGTTTGCTACAGATGCCTTATCCCATTTTCGTGATTCTAAGTGGTTTAGAATGGTGCATCATTCACAAATATGTGGAAAAATTCACTAGTGAAAAGAGAGCAGCACAAGCTTTGTTCTGAGTCGTGTACAGGACACAGATTGTGGAAATCTGTTGTTGGGATTTTGCTCCAAGTTTATGAATGTGAAGACCATTTATACTTCTATCTCTCTACCTATCCATTTGAATGCCTGCCAGCCTGCCTGTCCCATCTATCTATCTATCTATCTATCTATCTATCTATCTATCTATCTATCTATCTATCTGGCTGGTTGGCCATATATCCTACTAGTTGGCTATGTGCCAAATCCCATGTTTCCTCCCTCTATATGTCATGTAATGTGTATTTGCTGTCTATTCTTTTTCATTGTCACACGAGCATCTGAAAAAAAAGCTGAATATTTTCTCTATAGTGCTTTCTTTTTTGTTTGTGTTTTTGAACTAAAATAACCATTAGACTTTACCTCACCCACTTCCTCCCACTTGCTCATTGTCAAACTGGACACTAATCCCTAAGGCAAGTTTTCCTTAATAACCATTCAGCAGTACTTTAAAGAAAAAA
>NC_056726.1:1279256922-1279361922 GCF_019279795.1 Protopterus annectens | reverse complement strand
TGTGCAGGAATATTTGCTGTATATGAAATTTTACATGAAATTTCCTTTGAGTAAATTTGTTTTACATTACATTTTTTAATGTTTTTTTTGTTTAGATGAAAAGTTTCAGGGGTGTAACATCCTCATACATCTATCTATATATCTATAGCTCTATATATATATATATATATATATAGAGAGAGAGAGAGAGAGAGATAGATGTAGATTTATGTGTGTGTGTGTGTGTGTGTGTGTGTGTGTGTGTGTGTGTGTGTGTGTGTGTGTGTATGTGTGTGTGTGACAGAGACAGAGAGAGAGAAAGAGAGACAGAATTGGCTGAATAGCCATTTTGTTGAAAAATAATTCACTTAGTTAAAATGGTTGAAAGACCATTTCACTAAATCACAAATTAATTGAATTTAAAACAAATGAAACATGATATAGTCCCCATCCATCGTACTTAAATATAGTAACACCACAGACATAACAGTTGTGTAGTAAAGTGAAAGTACATGTACAGGAAGTCACTGTCAACACACATATTGAAACCACATCAGCAGTGAGTATGTAGAGGTAACTACAAGCACAAGCTGGAAGCCTCTTCATTCTCTTCTCTGTGTTTCTGCTTCTGTACTAAAGAAGTACAGTATGTGCAGCTTCACCCCAGTCAATAAAATGGAATTTCAAGCAAATTATCATTCAACTAAATAGGCACTGAAGTATGTGAATTCACTGCACACACAAACACACACACGCACACACACACACACACACACACACACACACACACACACACACACGAGATAGAGTGAATGATAAATGCTGCAGTTCTCTAACTTCTGATTGGCTATTTAATTTGTATTATTTCTCATACAGGCTTTAACACTAGAAGTCTTTGATTTATATTCCAAATCATGCAGGCAATCAACAATTGTCATGTTTTTGAGCTTTATTAAGAATCGTATCTATCTGAATCCTCATTTTTCATGTTCGGTCACTTATTTCTTAGCCAATTGTTCAATGTCATTCTTATACTGCCATATCAATTCATCATTGTGATTCATCAAACGATGTATCAGTTCTATGTCAATGTTGTTAAAAAAAATCAGAGCTGTCATTATACCACTGACTTCCTTTTTGCATACAATTTGTAAAGATCATAAATATTTGGACACTGTCTTCTCAAAGTATGCTGCAGTAAAATATAGATTATCCCATAATAAGTTCTTATATTTAAAAGTCAAACAACATAACAAAAATAACAATTTCTATGGTTTTGACAAGTGATGTTTATTAGGAAGCTTGTTAATCCGTGCTTTCCATTTTTAATTCTTGTTGTTTTTTCTTGTTTATTTTTTTAATTTTCTATGAGGTATGTCTTCCAGGCATACTTGTTGTTTTAATATAGATGTATAATTTATATATTTCAATTCAATTCAAATTACTAAGCCTGCCTTGGAATACTATAATAAGTCTGATAATCGTATGCATTCCTGACACATAGAATGCATGGCACTATATAGAAAAATCCCCTGTACAAGCCTCTCTTAGTGTAAATTTTAATCTCATACCATTAATGTCTTACTCTCCAGCAATCACTTAATACTGCTTTATCTGTCAGGGTTCATTTCTGTGTAAATATACTAAGTGATTCCCTCATAAAGCATGTTTTTGCTTTAAATTGCAAATGGAGATCACTATAACATATGATGTAAATATTTTAATGTATTATGTGAACTACTGAGAGCATGATAAAGCTTTTCTCCCCCAGCCTCCACTGAAAAGGGGATTTATTGTACGACTCAGTCAGACTTTCCCTTTAAACAAAATATAAATAAATAAAATAAGTACATTTTCCTTCCCTCTGCTGCTGCTGAATTAAGGCTGCTCCATTTCTAGTTCCCTGATGCCTGCATCCTCTGTAGTCCTATACTTGTCAAACTCCTACAGTATGACCCACACCTACCAGAGAGTTCCCCTCCTGGGGTATCCCTGTGTAAGATTTTCAGTGGTTAGGTGTCCATGAAAAAAAAAAAAACATTATACTGCAGCTCACTGTGTTTTATTTTTGCCTTAGCCTTACTTATATCCTGGTTCATGTCACAAGAGGTGGGAATGCAAAGGTATCACCAGGGGAAATTACCCTGGCAATGTGATAAAACATGCCTTGCATGTCCAAAAACTATACATTGTATTACAGGGCTGCTGGCAGGGCATGAATATCACAGTTTTGTGACAGTGGTGCAGTGGACATCATTGTCGCTCACAGCATAAGGTTCTCCCATTTGATTCTCAGCTGGGGTACCTTGTGTGGCATTTACATGTCCTCCCTGCATTCGCATGGGTTTTCTCCACATTCCAAAGACATGCATCTTGAGTGTTTCTCCCCGGGCCTCCACTGAAAATGGGCTGTGTCCCAGTTGGACTTTCCCGGTAAAGAAATATTAAATAAATAAATAAATAAATCACACATGTTATTTTTGCTTTACCTGTGTATCACTGCATGTCCCCCATGCCACCCCTTGAAAAAGCTGAGCAGGCTTCCCGATCACCATTTGTTTTATCACATTCAAGTGCCAACAGTTTTCTGAGCCATTAATTCAACTTGGATCACTTGGATCATAAGCAAGCATTTGTTTCTCTCTGTGACAGTGGTGGTGCCCCTATAATAGCTGTATTGTAACAGTTCAGTAACTGCCATCACACACACACACACACACACACACACACACACACACACACACACACACACACACACACACAAAAAGATCCATTTTACTACAAGCAATATATTGTTAAAGTATAAAAACATCATAGCGTGATTCTTTCAAACTGGTTCACAGAGCAGTGGTTATGAGAGTTTTTAGTGAATTTTATTCTACATTGGATTTACACTATTTTAAGTAAACAGAAAAGGCCATAAAATATATGGGCTGAAAAACTCCAGTCATCACTTTTTGTTCATTACACCCAGCTTATCTCTACCCTTACCAGATATAATAACAGAACCAATGAAGGAGCCATCTGAGATTGGATCTTAGTATCTGACCCCTCTAAAATCTCATAAGGCGGTACCCTCCCTAACACATTAAGTGACCATATCCCTGCCTTTTTTATTCAAACTACTCCCCCTATCACAAAAAGCATTACATTAAACATGTCAGGAATCTATCCAACTTCAATCCACTCACATTTAACAACACTCTAAAAAGCATTAATTGTAATATCTTAAAAACTCTCCTACTTTACAATGCACTGCTCTATTTTAACACTGCATTCCTAAAATATTAGACAGCCTTACAACCCACCCATACGAAAAGATTAGAGATTAATCATGTTCCATGGTTAACCAAATCAAAAAAGGAACTTATGTTACTTAGAGATAAAACCTGGAAGCTTTGGAATAAACCTAAGAACAACTCTGATCTAGTAAAATTCAAGCAATTTTGTAATCAGGTAAACAAAAAACTTGTATGCAGTGATAAGAAGGCATACTACACAGAGCTCCAAAAGCATCACAAGCACACCCCTAAACATTTCTGATCCTCCATTGATACTCTCCTTAACACAGTTAGAAAAAAATAATCCTTGCCCCCACCCAGACAAATCACCAGATCAGATAGCAAGTTTATTTATCTCCTACTTCATTGACATTATAGCTAATATTACATCGAATTTTGCACAAACGCTGCCATCATCAAACTTCCCAGACCAAACTACTGTACTGCAACACATATAATCCCACCTTCCATTCCCTACCACAAACATTCCAGATCAATCCACAGTCCCAGTTCCAATCATCTACCCACATAAACTCCATTGCAAACAGTTCTAAACCCAGATTCTACCCACAGAGTACTTAAAACATCATCATAGAAGCAATTGCTTACACCATTAGCATACTCATAAATTGATCCAACCAAGACTACTATGTTCCCCACCTCTGGAAAAAAGATTACATTATACCTCTCCACAAAGTAGGTACCTCAACTGATAGTTCCAGTTTTTGCCTCATAGCTATTCTATCCTCCATATCTAAACTCTTGGAAAAATGTGTACACAAACAACTTCTGCATTTCATTCTCAACACTTAAATCCTCTCACAAACACAACATGGTTTCAGACCAGGCCACAGCACTTACAATGCCCTAATATCCTTTATGGACCTAGTTAATTCAGCCTGTGACTCTGGGAAGTTTGTCTCCATTCTATTTCTTTAGTTATCTAAAGCCTTTGATACTATCTTTCACTCCCTGCTTCTCTCTCAGCTTTCTAACATTGTTTAACTCAACTGCTTCAATAGCTATCTAACAAATCGAGAACATGAGGCAACAATTTATCTCCCAATATATACACAACCACACCAGGATCTCCCAGGGCTCTAAATTAGGACATCTACTGTTCCTATTTTTATCAATAACCTCCATTTAGCATTTCAACAAGGATCTCTCATACAATATGCAGATGATTCCACTATTATCTCTTCTGCAACAGATTTAATTCAGCTGCAACACATCACTAAGTCTGCATTCTCCGTCATAGAATCATGGCACCACTACAACCATCTATCTCCAAACCGCAAGCTCATAATATTCACTTCAAAGAAAAATAGTCCCCTCAACAAATTTCAATTTAACATACTCTCCCTGAACAAAACAAAAATTGAAATAGTTACCAGTACCAAACTGTTAGTGTCATAATAGAAGAAAAACTAAAATTTGATCTAGATATCCAAATTAACATCAGTAAGACCCATAAAAAACTAGGACTTCTTTACAGACATAAACACGTCCATTCTTTATCAGCAAAACAAGTGCTCACATCCATCTACTTCCTTCTCTTGCCTATGGTGCCCCACTGCTTACCAACCTCCACTCTTCACTTAAAGCTAAGTTAGAAATGTACTATAACAAAATAGCCAAATCTGCAACAGGCTCTTGTCATTCAACCCATCACTGCACACCCCTAAAAACATTAAACAGGCTTGAATTCCCCCACTACCTCATATATCTCCAACTGTCCACCACACACAAACGTCAAACAAAACTTCAGGATTGCCCTGCCCTCAGTTCCTTGTTTTCCCACTACAACCCCAGCAGGTCCCTAGAAACTGAGAACCAACTCGTCCTCCAAATTCACAAACCAAAACTACCTGCAGGCCAACTACTTTACTCCTGGACAATAGGAAAAACCTGGAACAGCCTTCCTCTAGCCATTCATACCACTCAGAGCACTGGTTCTTTAAAAACAGCGCTCCTAGACCACATTCAATCCAACTGGCTCTGTAACTGTACTAAGCATTTATCCACTTCCCATAACCTAGCTCTTTAATATACTCCTAGCATTCCACATCTTCTACCTCACCTGTCATCCCTCTTTCCTGCCCCTTCCTCAAGCACCTTTATACACTTCTGTTATTCCATACATCATCTATCATCCCACTGCCTTGCCCTTTCTAAACCTACTACATCAAATTCTCCCTTACTTTTTACCTGCACTCTCTTTTCATAGCTTGCCTACTTCCTTCTTACTCTCTTCCTATCACCTTTACCCTATTCATTAAGCATCCTCCACATCCTGGTCACATCTTCTTGCACTTCTCAGCTCTTACTTTCTACACCAATAATTTGGCTGCTGGATAACTCATAATGTAACTGTAACTTGAACCTGTCAAACATTATACTAGCTCGGGACTTGACATAATGTAACCCATACTGCTTTGCTACACTAGCTAGAAACCTTACATAATGTAACCCATACTGCTTTGCTACACTAGCTATGTACTGGACATAATGTAACCCATACTGCTTTGCTACACTAGCTATGTACTTGACATAATGTAACCCATACTGCTTTGCTACACTAGCTATGTACTGGACATAATGTACCCCATACTGCTATATCTACTATGTAATAGATAGCACTGTATGTTTGCTGTTTTGAATGTTCTACCTTGCAGAAGCTTATTTTTAGCTACGTATAAGTTTTCTGTGAAACTTTTCATTGTAATTGATTATACTGTGTGTTTTCTTTTCTTTTGAATGTTTTACCTTGTAAAAAGCTTTATTTTTTATGATTTGTATAAGTTTAAGTGGAAATTTCTTCCCGGGGCCCCCACTGAACCATTAAATAAATAAATAAATAAATAAAACAGTATTCAGAAATATCATTAACAGCTATAAAGATCTTATTTACAGATGAATCATGCTGGCCCTACATCTTCTGAAAACAGTATCATTGTATTTATAGTGGGATTCCATTTGCATCATATAATTCTAAACATATTACAGATTAGTTATGATTTGTCATTCAATTACTCCTGTCATAACAACTGACTCAAAAGTACAGTGGGCAATCCTCTCCCACCACTGTCACTATACAGAAGCAGATACATAATACATTTTTAATATGGCGCAGCTTTAATGCATTTAGGGTAATCTGTCTACTTTGGACAGATTTGAATTAAGGAGCGAAAAGTCTAGACTCTAAAAAAATGTGTAAAATGTCTGGCACTGACAGACACATTTCAGTTGAATAGGCAAGAGACATAATTTTAACGTCTATGGAGAGTTTGATCCACACTGTGGCATGGCCTATACAAGTGCAGAACTTTAGCAGTGATATGTTGCAAACACATTTACAGACATTCTGGAACCTGTATCTCAGCTTTGAGACTTTTGACATATACATTGTTATACAACTAAACACCAAACTTAGTGCACTCATTGAGAGAATTATTTGAACTGTAAATAAACAAAATCCATATTTCCACAAGTGCTGGCACAAATTCACAAATTACCACATACTTTATGAAGTGAAGTGTTTTTGTCCCATTGATACAGGATTTCATTAGAACAAACAACCCTTATTTCCCTTGATTTAAATACCCATTCATGACATGACCATAAAAAAAACATATTATAGATACGTAAAGCATTTTACAAAAAAGTAAAATACTGCATTACACAAATACTAGAATATTAAAAATTTGTGTACACTTAAAACATCTGAATATTTTTGTAAAACGCATTTAAGTATCTACAATATGTTACTGGTTACAGTCATTTGATGAATGGGTATTTAAATCAAGGGAAACAAGGGAGTATTTGTTCTGATGAAGTCTGGTATTAATGGGATGAAAGTGATTAATGTAATAACATTTGTGGATATAAAACTGTCAATCTACTCAATGCAAGAGATGAACAACACTGTCCTAAGGATTCTTATGTTGTTGTTGTCTTTAGGCTTTTCCCGGTTAGGGGTCGCCACAGCGAAACTCCGGTCCGCTAATGATTGGCAGTAGATTTTCACGAACGCCGAGGTACCAGCTCGACGTTCAACCTTTAATGAAGGCACGCCCATTTACACATGTATTTCGAATGCCCACCCAACCGCTGGGAGGACATGCAAACTCCACACAGTAGGCACTCCCCGCACTCCAGCCGAGAATCGAATGGGAGAACCTCTTGCTGTGAGGCAACAACTCTACCACTGCACCACTGCAGAAGTGTCCTAAGGATTCTTATGAATTGTCCAAATAGGTTTTAATTACTTTATCATTTAAAATTCTATTTGTTCTGAGACAGTGGTTTAGAGGGGAAGGGCCCTGACTACAACTCAGACTACCTGACATCAAATTGTATTTCAGGCTCCTCATGGTGCTGGCAGAGATTGAAGGGTAGGCCCACAATGAGAGGAGAGGCTGGAGTAAGATGCATGCAAGCCACATCGCTTGGAGGAAGGGTGAATTCTTTAGAGTGTGTCCTCAGGGTGGAATTTAGCTCTACAAGTAAGCACTTGGTGTATGCCTTCATTAGACGGTGTGAAGAAGCAAAAGCCTGCATGTGAAAGGCTTAGTGGAGCCCTGCAGAGATGTAGAAAGGTAATTTCCACATCCAGGAGTGAGGGGTAGGGTCATAGAAATACCATGATTTACCAGTCAGGTACTGGGTACAGCCCTCATATAGGGGAAAGAATGGGCTCAGCCCATTAGTGGGTTTAGTACTCTTCAGGTACAGGGGAAAAAGTAAATAAAAAGTGTATTTTGTGGATTTCAAAGCAACCTAAAATTAGAAATAAATGAAACTGTATAAAATCACTTCCGGAAAAGGACAGCTGCCATCATATTCTTTGAGAGTACAGCTGAGTCTGCAAATGACACCTGAAGGACAGATCTTTGGCATTATACTGTAGTCACTAAAACAGGCCATTCAACAATGTTAGGCCTATCACTGGGAAAACAGCAAGTCTGGCAAAGGTCATCGAAGTCCTGAGAACCTCTAGCAGCCTCGGTCAGGTTGAACACTGAATGATAAACCTAATCAGGCCACTTATATAGGCAGGCCCCACCCAGATTTTGTGGGTAGTTATATTTTGTAAAGATAACAATACAGAGAAAATATGAGATAAATTCATAGTCCTGGCAGTGGTACTCTGCATCAGATCAGATTAGTGCAGGTCATCTGCAGGTAACCATAGCTACAAGCATTATAGTAATCAAGGCATGTGAACACGGGTACATGTATTACAGCACTCAGAACTCTGCAGTGAAAAAAGTGCCTGTTCTGCATAAATGATAAAGCAGACTTGACTACTACTGACTTATAAATTTACTGAATGTTGCCATTTTTTTTTCTCAGAACAAACAATTTAAATAAACCAGTTACATGATGAAATTCATATTTCTGTTAGTGGAGATAAAAACATCATAAGGGAAACATTTAAAGGACAGAAAAATAGTACATTATTACATTGCACAGGAAACAGTATAAAACACTAAAACTAATAAATTTTAAGGGGGGCTGTGACACCCTAAATCCCAGTCAGGGAGCCTTTAGCCTTACACCTCAGTTTCTATATTTACTGCTTCCAAAGTTGAAAATGCTCAGAGAAAAAGAGAAAATTAAAAAAAAATCACCTTAATCCAGCCCCGGTGGCATAGAGGGATAAACCCCTGACTGCACCTTAGACCGTTCCTGCTTAAAAAGCAGCTGTGTTGCTGGAGGGACAGGGTGTGGAAAGATTAGATTGAGGTGCTGATGCCAGCTGGCTCATCTATGAAGGATGTAGCCCAGGTCACTGCACTAACACATGCATGTATCACACACAGCAAGGAGCTTACCATACCTTTTCTTCATAGTGATGACCCACTTAGCTGGAAGTTTGTCATTGCATTGCAGTGCACATGTAGCTCTCAAGAAGCAACACTTGTGGAGTATGCAATTTACTTGATGTGGCAATGGGGTAGGGATAGAAAGAGCTGCAGGATAAGCAGATGGGCCAGATCCTTATAACCCAACTCTCACTTTCACTACAGTACAAGAGATCCAGGCGGCTCTTGCCCTGATGGAGGAACAAATGACTCAACTGGGTGTGTAAGCAGGCAACATTGAGCTGATCCTGTATCCCAGCAAAGAAACAAAAATTACATTTCCAATGGGCTTTATATTGTGTATGTCTCCAGTGAGTGTTTTACAACTGTATATGCTTATTTATATTGAATTCTGTTAGACATCTAATATGATTTATGCTTCATTACTGGAAGTTACTATGGCATGCTAGCATTGTGTTTGTCTGCACCAAGTTGTTTTTAGTACAATAGTATGGTCTATTTGCATAGCTGCACCTTGTTAACTAATGTTATTCATGTATATGTGTTGTGTGCAGACAGCTCATACTGGTGTCTAATAATTTCTATATAATTGTGCTGTTATTGGTGGATAGAATCACATTAGAGACCCAGGACAGAATGCTGCTCGCTATATTTTTATCTGTGACTGCATACATGTCAGCTGAGGTCCCTTCTCACTGATGTGTTTTTCCAATTGGCTCAGTATCTGCATATACTAGTAGTTGATTCAAGACATATTTTCCTGTATGCAATAGCTATTTGCTCAGTTTGTTTTTGTAATCTTTATAATATATCTTTACCATCTCAGAAGTGCTTACTCCTCTCTGTACTCTTCTTTTCTAGACCAAACACCACTCTAAGTATTCAGCTGCTCTACCACCTTTATCTTTTATCCAACTGGTGGATACATTGTTATAAGAAAAGCGCAGTCCAGGTCTGAACTGTCTGTAAACACAAACAGCTAAAGTTAACTTTGAGTATGTGTCTACCTGTATGAGCTAATATTCATTATCCCCTGGAGAGCACTCTGCTTTGGCTTGTAAGCAGCCCCCCCCCCCCCCACACACACACACTCATCTTCTATTTTATCTTCTGTTCACTTCTGTTACCAAATAGTATCCATAACTGATTAAATACTGTGTGTTTGGTAATTTAAATTGAGACCACAGTAGTCTACTGATACAAGGTTATCCTGTTTTTCCACCTGAGAAATGGTTACGAAATGACTTACAGCTTCAGAGCAGTCCTTGGTCGATTCTGATTGTTTCTTAAACACAACCTTGTCTTTGCTTGGATCTTGGCTCATTAGCAGCAGTACAAAAGAACTGCCTGCTCACACCCTTGTTCTCCCCCTCCCCCTTCCCTGTTTATTACCTTAAGCCAATCCCAAAGTTAATAAATATTACCCGTGGCAGGCACTTTTTTAAAAACTACAACCACTCTTTGAGCACTTTATGCTCAGCCCTGCCATAAAACTTACTAAAATTGCTTGCACTGGAGCACAGCTAACTGATAGTTCATGGAAATACAGGGTACCTACCTGAGTCTCCACATTCACTGTCATATGTTCTTATATCAGTTTACTCTGTTACCTGATTGTTTCCAGCCCCCTCATAAGAGCAGCTAACAGGGTCTCTGCCCGCTTCGCTCCCCACCTTGCACCCATTTCCCACCTACCCCCAGTGGTCCTACCTTTATTACACACACAAACACCTCCCATCTTTCCAACAGCCAACCATGGCACTGCACCCAACACTACCTCCTCCATCTTCCCACTACTATCCCTCCTCCTCAGCTAACATGTATAAGCATACCATACCTATGCTCCCTGCATGCACTTTCCTTGCATATCTTACATCCTATCAAAGCTCCATCATTCCCCCACTCAACCACTACCACTGCACTACTACTCACACCACCACATCTCTCACCCTCACTCAGCTTCCCTCCCACCAACTCAAGAACCATCCCTATGCACCCCCCACATATGCTATCAACTATATTACTCAAACAAAAAGCATCTCTACAACTTAACATGGTAACCCTCCCACCATACCTATTACCCACAGAGCACAATCCTAAAGTTTCCCTAATAAACAAACACATTCAAAAACTGAGAAAACTAATAACCTCATGCATATCAAAACTAGCCCTAAGTGGAGACATCAACCCCTACCATGCCCCCGCCATCTCCAACCCCACTCCTCATAATCAGACTACAAACCACAACTTCTCCCAAATCACAGCCAATAGAAAGCCAAGTGACCTCCTTCTACTAAGACTAAATATTAGAAGTATATCCAACAAGGTCCATGAACTCCATGCCACCATAAATTTGTACTCCCCAGATATAGTCATCCTAACAGAAACCTGGCTAAAACATCACATTACCAGTGAGCAAATCCCCCTTACCTGTTACGGCATACTAAGAGTAGACCGGCTAAACAAGAAAATAGGTGGTATAACTATAATATTTAAAGAGCATCTAAACATCCATATCTTAAAATCATCAGCTCAACAAATAGGCAATGAAGAAATAATATATACCAACATCAAAATAAACCAAAATAAAACCATAAACATAATTGGATGCTACTTCCCACGTGGCCAAAACATCCATCCACTAGAAAACCTCCTCAGCTGGACTACCCACCATCTCCCCCAAAAACTATAATTTTAGGTGATTTCAATATTGACTGGCAATCCTGTTCTGGCAACCATCCAACCCATCATCTAAACCTTCATGGCTTCACCCAACTAGTCTAGTCATCAACCAGGATAAATAAAAACTCCAACAAGCACACTACTCTGGATTGGATACTAGTCAGTAAGAGCCCCCAGTCATATATAGCAGGCTGCTTATCAGATAGCCTCAGTGATCATTCCCCAACATTCCTACTCAAAAAACACCTATACCAAGTTAAACCTGCCATCTACCATCAAATACGTAAAAAACTAAACTTTAACCCACTCACATTCATCTCATCCCTCAAAGAATGTAACTGGCATCCTGTAAAGTACCTCAGTCTTGATGACGCAGTTGAATTTTTTAATATTACCTTCCTGAACATCCTTAATTACCACACTCCCATAAGACTTTCCAGAACCAAAGCACAACCCTCCCCATGGCTACAGAAAACCACTAAGTCAAAAATGAAAAACAGAGTTAAAGCCTGGGAGCACTGGCACAAAACCAAAACCCCCTCAACTAGACAGAAATTCCTACAACTACACAATAGAGTCAAAAAGCTAATAAAACAGGACAAATTCCAATACTACCAGTCTGCCCTAGACTCCTCCCAACACAACCCCAAACAATTCTGGTATTGCATAAACTCCATCCTCCACAGGGGTAAACTCAGTACCCCTCCTCCTAACATCCCTTACTCTTCCAAAAATATTGCTACCCCATTCAACACACACTTCACACAAACCATACTATCACTAGCTAGACAACACAACCCCCCCTTCCATCCAACCCACACCTTCAACTAGTAATCTCCCGACTGTCTTCGCTTTTTCTCCTGTTCCTACCTCCAACATAAAAAAACTCTTAACTAAACTTAAGCCCACCAAATTAGCAGCAGACAGCCTCCCTAGTTAATACCTACAAATCGCACCTGATGCTCTAGCCTACCCAGTATCCATCCTGATTAACTGATCGCTGTAAGAAAGTTATGTTCCCACACTATGGAAAGTATCACATATAATTCCCCTACACAAAGGTGGCCCCTCCACAGAACTAACCAATTACCATCTCATAGCTATTCTCTCTCCACTCTCCAAAATACTAGAGAGATTAATTCACTCTCAGGTCTCAGACTACCTCCTTACTAACATCCTCCTTTCCAATACTCAACATGGTTTCCAACCAAACCATAGCACCTTTACTAACACTATCCTTCAGCATAAAAACAATGGTTATCTCTCCTCTGTTACTTTCCTCAACCTATCTAAAGCATTTAACATGGTCACACACAAACAACTCATCTCTGTCCTCAATAACCTATCCTTCTCTCAATCGGTCACCAACTGGTTTCAGAGTTACCTGTCTGACCGCCAACAATCCATTGTATGGCAGAATGACATATCTCCCCAACTACCTGTCTCTGTAGGGATTCCCCAAGGATCCATCCTTGGACCCCTACTCTTCTCTATTTTCACCAATAATCTAGCCTCTGCCACAAAGCATGGCACACTCATACAATATGCAGATGACTCAACCATCATCTGTTCAGCCCAGTCCCTCTCCAAACTGCAAAAAGTCACACAGGAAGCATTTTCCTCTGTTGAAACTTGGTTATCTGATGCCCAATTAATACTCAACCCAAACAAAATGAACTACTCATCTTCGAACCCACCAAACATACTCAAAGCAACTCTCACTTTAACATCACAACAAAAGACAATACCACTATACACCCAACAGAACACACCAAACTGCTAGGAGTGGAAATAGACAATGAACTAAAATTTGACATTCACATATCCATGACCATAAAAATGTACAGAAAAAAACAGAAGCATTATACAGAAATTAGCAACTTCTCACCAAAGCAGCAAAGATTTCAGTATCAAATTCCCACCTTATCTCCACCCTACTTTATGCCTCTCCAGTATATACCAACCTAAGGCAATGCGATCTAAACAAGCTCGAGACCTGCTACAACAAAACTGTCAAATTCACCACAGGGGCATCCTACTGTAGTCACCACAGTCTCTCACTTGCTGAATTGGGCTGACTTGAACTCCCTCACCTCCTTCAATGGTATCAACTCGCACTCGCCCACAAACTAGTAAACCATCCACTAAACATCCCATCCCTCCAGAATCTACTCCAACCCTATCGCACCACAGACCACAAAGATCCAGCAACAAAAATCACTTACAGGCCACTAAAGCCATTAACTCTGCTGGAGAAGCACTATTCTCTTGTGCCATAGCCAAATTATGGAACTCCCTCCCACCCCCAATTGCCTCTGTATCATCATGCACCCACTTAATAACTTTACTAAAAGCGCACCTAAAAACATGCTGGCTATGCCCTTGCAACTCCCCCTCTAATATCACCCACCTCATCCACCCACTACCTTTCTTTCCACCCCACTAACTACATTGATTATAGCAAACTCGGATGCTCAAAAGCCTAACTACTTATTATACAGCAGGAACTTCTTGTAACAATTGTTAATGTCTGTTATGTACTTCACAGATGATAAAGATTCTAGTACTATGTTCTTCATCTGTAACTATGTTTGTAATTTTTAATTGTTATGTTGATCAAATTGTTAACTGCTATGTAAATCCAATGTAACTACTGTCTGTATATTTTAACTGTGGAGCTTTTCTCCCCAGTCCTCTGCTGAAAATTGACCTACATCCAGTCGGACACTCCCAGTAAACAAATGTAAATAAATGAATAAAATAGTCAGACATAATTCTACAAAACCTGCAACAAAGCAACATATGACATATTAAAAGTAGCTAGACAAGAAAATAATAACTTAGTTAAATATTTCAGGTTCTGATAAAGTTGCAGATGAGAAATAGTGCAGAAAGCTTAAAATGTATACTTGCAAATAAAAAATAAAACAGCTACCTATCCTGCGCAAGAACACCACATATAGGAATTGCATATGATCAAATCTAAAGTAATGAAAATGCAAACTGTTGAATTTTCCTATCATAGCATACTACTCTAAGTCAAAATTAATAGAAATGGGAACAATGGAAAAGTATAACAATATTATAATAATGACAGCCACATGATTTCTAATACATTTTGAAGGAGGCTGCATTTTTAATGAAGGAGGTGTGTCCTTCACAAACTCAATAACAAAATGTACTAACTTCAATACTGTAACACATTGGAGAACCTGAGCAGGTGAATTGTCAGCACCCCACCACCACCATTGTTTTGTTTCAAATATAGTAAAATCTCAAAGTTTGTATATGACATTACTCAAGGTACTGAGGCACAGTTTTCACACTTGGGGGATGCAGAGAGGACACTAAATCTCTACTGTAAAATGGTATGTGCAACCATTGCAAAGGAAATACACTTCTAGTATGTTTTCTGAAGTTCTGTAAATACATAAAGACATTTAGTTCAGCATCTGTATTGTAGATAAATCTTTCCAGCATCACATAAATTAATGAACAAAAGAGCATTTTGTACATTGTATGGTATTAAACTCATTTACTGACAATCCACATTCTAAAATGTGATCCTTTTATGGTCAGTAGAGTTTTTTAAAGATGTAAAAAAAACTCATATGGCTTTCAATATAGTGATATTATAACAACTGTATGTGGGGGATAAAGTATGCCAATGGCGTTTTTTTTCTGAAGGAAATATCACCCCCTCCCAGCCTAAATAGAAAAAGGGCAAAATAAAGTCTTCAGTTTCAGTAATATAAAATCATGAAATGCCAATCACTAAAATGTACAAAAAATGTTAACATGATACATTTGTAGCAATATAAACTATGGAAAAATATGTAGTTACTTGATTTAATATTTAGAACAACAATAAAGTCCAGTTTTAGTAATATAAAATGATGAGATACCAATCACTAAAATGTACTAAAAATGTTACCATGATACATTTGTAGCAATATAAAAAATGGAAAGATATGTAGTTACTTGATTTAATATTTAAGACAGCAATGAAATAATATGGCACTGTAAATGTTATTTAATTGCAATCTCTCCAAAGCTTCATATGCTGTTCACCTCCATTTTTAACTGTAAGCTTTGTGTATTCCCTTTTTGTCTTATTTCACTGCATTCTGAACTTTTTTTCTGTAAGCATTGTCCTTTTTATATTAATTAAGTCATACTTTGTTATAACCCATCATTCTTTATACTGTGATCTTGGAGCTTTTCTCTCCAGGCCTTTGCTGAAATGTATATTTTATGTCCCAGATGAACTTTCCCAGAAACCAAATGCAAATAAATAAATTATGTGTTCAGCAAAAACATGGAATTAATATTTGAAACAATTTGTGTCAATCAGTACATGAAAACTTTCTAAGAAAACAAAAGTTTAAATCATTGTATGTAAGACTCTGTTGCTCACCTGTTCCTATACCACTTTAGTCCTTTAAATATTAGTTTTTATTATGATTTTAAAATAAAAAGACACTTCTGAAGGTGTTTCACAACTTTGACATTTTTCATGAAACAGAAATAAAACTGTATATATGTGTGCAGCTCAAATAGGGTGAATTCTCCTGAGGATGCAGAAAGAACCCCACTGCAGACTGTAAGGGTTACCATAAAAAGGTCCTGTTTCTGAGATGCTGTATTTTTTAATTTATATGCACATTACTTGCAATGAGGAAAGACACTATTATTGGCTGATTTGTGTCTCTACGAATCACAGTTAACTACTTTAGAGTGCAGATCAGGATTTCATGGGGTAGTTAACATTGGTGGCTTCTTTGTGTTAGCACAGGCAACATTCCTCCCTCAGTCACTTTGTCATACACAAGCACACAGTAAAACAAACATACACACACACACACACACACACACACACACACACACACACACACACACACACACACACACACACACACACACACACACACACACACACACACACACACACACACACACTTTCACATTTCATACTTCATATCCATTGCTAAGGCATGCTAGGACAAAAGGACAAAAGCTGTTTTCTTATAAGGTTGAGAGGTACGCCTAACATTTTCTGTCCTTCTTCCTCATATGTCACAAGATATTGCAGGCACTACATAATGCCCAAGATCCTCAACATATGTTATAAAGTATACAACTGCACTAACATCAGTTAGTCCTGTGGGCTAATGCAGGAATTTCTTGTGTAAATAGTGTATAGTTCAGATGCTTCCCCCATTTGTACTTTTATTTCTTTTTAGAGTCCATCCCTAGTGTATAGTGCTGATGTAGAGGAATAATATCCCCTGTGAAAAATCGACGGGTACAGGGTTTGAACACTGTTTAATGCTTTTCAAGGTAAACTACTTAAACCTGGTGTCTAGTGGTTCCCCCATCCCTGATTCCCATTCTATTTATGTACTTCTCAGGCACCCATTTAAAGTGTTACCACTGGGGGGCTGGGGGATCCCCGCATCCCCATTCTGTTTATTTACTGAATAGGCATTTGTTCAAAGAGATATCTCTAGTAGCTTTTGATTCACCTCATCCTCGATCTCCATTTTTTTTTAAGTGACACTCAAGCACTAGTTCAAAGAGTTATCCCTGGTGGCTGGGGGTTCCCCCCTACTCATTGTAACAGACTCTGTTCATTAGTCTGGGAGCATGTATGGGATTATGACCGCCACCCAACCTACTCATACATACCCACAAATACACATACATAAATATCACAAACATACACACACACACACACACACACACACACACACACACACACACACACACACATACATATACACACACACACACACACACTTTTATAAGATTCCAATCTAATGAAAAATTGAGAAACAGTGTCATCCATTAAAATGCAACATAAAAAAAAATACAATATTTTTTGAGGGGCACACCCATCTATACCCACCGCACCCTTACATATCTCAGTGGAATACATTTCCAATGTCAAATGGCCAAAATGCCAAACAACATTATACCCAGCAAAAAAAAAAAAAAACTTCAAAATCCTAAAAACTTGGCACACATTGCATGCATAGTGGTAAGACACCCTGCATCCCCCATACATATCAACACCAAGATGACACTACAGTGGGGAATCGACAAATTCTCAGATGCCTTCAATCTCATTGAATTCCTGTTTTCAACATTTTTTTTCTTTTCATTATAATGTCATTCAGCATTTTGGCTGTCCATCATTATAAATGCCTCGTATCTAAATATACTGTCTCAAAACTAATGAACAAATGAAGTGAGGAAAAAGTCTAATAGCCAAAACAAACATGCTAATAGAAAAAGTCCACAAATTGCAAATGTATCAGCATAAAATAGGTTCATGGGTTCATAGGAGGTTTCTAGGCTATTCACCCTAAGGCCTTTATAAGCCTAGCCAAGTTGTATGGTCTATATTTGCTGCACGTGTCTATGATCAATACCAGCTGCCCTTATCCAAGAGGGACATAGGTGACACCCCTGGGTTAAATTTATGGTCTCCCATCCAGTTGTCTAGGTTATGCTTAAATAGAGTCATTGAGGAGCTCTGTTTTATGTGAATTGGAAGTTTTTTCCAGATGAGTGGCAATATCTGTCTCTCCAGCATGTCCTGTTAATGTTGCATGCTAGATTAAGATTCCTAGAGTGAGTGAATCTTGTCGCATTTGACTTGCAGATGTGCAGCATTTCCATTAGGGCAGGGTCCAAGACTGCTCTGTAGGTCAGGAACAGCCTATAAGATACAGAGTACAGTGACAGGGCCTGCAGTCTGTCCATGTAGGTCATGTGTTGAAGGCCCTGAATTTTCTTGGTGAGAAGCCTCTGGGGTCTCTCCAGCTGCTGCAGGTGCCTGATGAGGTACATACAGAAAGGAGCATTGTACTCTATTAGTGGTCTGATGAGGGGATGAGTACAGGGCAGTTATAACATCCTTAGCTCTGGATGTGATGCCTTTACTTATGAGATGTGCAACATAGAAGGCATTCCTTACCACTGTGGACACATGTTGATTGAAGTTAATGTTGCTATCAACCTGTGTTCCCAAATCTCTCACTACAGAGTTTGAGCTAAGGGGGGGGGGTGCTGTTAATATTGTAATTTGTAGGGACGTCCCCTTTGCCAAAAGGGATGATAAAGCATTTTTTTCATTTAGTTTAAGTCCATGGCTTTGGCGCCAATCATTTGTCTGTGTAAGCCCTTTTTGTAGTATGTCAACATCGTTGAGAGACTCAGTGATTGCACCAAGTTTGCAGTCATTGGTGAACATGGAAAGCCACACGCTATCTATTTTCACCTGGACTTCTAAGAAATAGATTCCAAACAGTAGGAAACTAGCAGAAATCCTTGTGGTACACCACTGGTAACTGGTCTGCTGGTAGAGGTGGATACCCAACTTTGACTGTATGCATTCTGTCCATGAGCCAGTTGGCTACCCATCTAGTAACATAGAGGTTAATTCCCATCTGGGTGAGTTTCTCAATGATGCCTGAGTAGGAGATTGTGTCAAATGCCTCAGTGCGGGATTGTGTCAAATAATATCAGGAAGGTATGTAAAAACAAAGTTTTAATTGATCAGTTAGGTGTATTCATCCTTTGAGGGATTAAAGAAGGACTACATCAGAATGAATCAGTAATTTAATTTACTCCCTTTAACTCATTACATCCCAGTGACGTCTCCAGGTGCATTTGCAGTTACCTCCTACTGCGCCACTAGGCGTCAAATATTGCTTGTTCATATTTGCATCAATAATTCCAAAACCATGCTACATACAAGGTATCACAATGTTTTATCCTGAAGCATATATGATGGCAAACACAATTGTATTGATATTTGACCTATGTCAATGACCATTCGTTAAAATTGTAAGGTGATAACTTAATTTTTTAAAGGCTGAAGCCACGCCCACTGGGAGTTTTAAAGGCCGAGGCCACACCCACTGGGAGTTAACGGTACACACTCAAAAGAACTGTACTGGAGGGAATGAGTTAAATAGCAAATCAATCAACATGTTATCTGAATAAAAACCCTAAGTACATTAATGTGTTAAGAAAAACTTTTTAGATAGAACTTATAATTTAACTGCGGTGGTGGTGCTGCTGTAGCGTTGTCACCTCACAGTAAGACATTGTCCTGTTCGATTCTCAGCTAGAGCGTCTTCTGCGTGGAGACATGCGTGAATGGGCGTACCTTTGTTGAAGGTTGTGCATCAGGGCCGGCGACTTGGCATGTAAAAATCTATTGCCAATCATTAGCAGACCGGAGTTCCGCTGTGGCGACCCCTAACTGGGAAAAAGCCGAAAGACTCGAGAACTCATAATTTAATAAATATGAAAAAAGAGGTAATCTAGTGAACTCGAGTGAAACTTGTGACCCAGATGGTGACAGGACTAAAAAAAAGAGACTATAAACTCTCTCTCTCTCTCTGATACCCTCCCTGTGGGAGGAATAAAGACATGGTGTGTTGTCATGTATCGTTTGTTAAATGTTAAAAATAAAACTTTTTAACTATGAATAGGGTTGCCACCCCTCTGTTTTTTTTCTGGACTATCTGGAAATCAAACTGATTCTCTGGTAGTCTGGAAAACACTGTACAAACTCCAGTATTCTGTTTCAAAAAAGGAACCAGACTACTGGAGTTTGTACATTGTCTGATTTACTATGCTTTTTTACAGAAAAGCATAGTAAATCAGCCAAAAACAGGCAGCAGGAACAGAAAAAGAGGGTGTTCCCCACCAGGTGATGTAATTGTGATGTCACAAAATGGGCGGACTATGGGGGAGAGGGGGTGGGGTGGGCAGGGCGTGGCTTTACTCTGGTTTTAGCCATAACAAAAGGTGGCAACCCTAACTATGAATGTGGTTCCACAGACTGCTAAGCTGGTGAACCCTCATGGTTCTTTCAGAAATATTCACATAAGGGACTAACCTCTAAGCTTTGGGATTGGATTCTTGTTTTTCCATCTCTGACATTTTCCTCCAATCAGCTCCTCTGGACCGTCCCACTTTTGTTTGCAACTGCCTTTAAATAACTGATCTGTTGAATGTAATGTATTAGAACAAGAACACTCATCCATCAACCTACTTAACTGAATAAACTACTTGAAACTTCAACAAGGTATCTTTATTCCTCCCATAAGGAGGGTATCAGCAAGAAAGTCTCCTAGATCTGCTAGCTAAAGTGACGCTATCTGGACTAATCCTTTATACTGTGTTTCAGTTTAATAAATATGAGCAAAATTGTTGCTTAAAATATTTTGTTAATTAAATTTGAATTACATTAACAATTATGCTATTAAAAATCATACTATATTGGCAATGCAAGGGGGCGTGGCTAGGATGCTGAACTGATAGCTGCACTTCATTTCAGCTCTCTTACCTCAATACAATTCCTGACAGGAATTTTACAAAATAATATTTAATTTGAAGAAATTTTTATTACTAACTTATTTCTAATAACTCTGAGCATCTATAAGAAAAATTTTATTGTCAGAACTTGAATAATTCCTGTCAAATTAATTACTGGAAAATCAGCACCAATATCAGCTTTACAGCATGAGTCATCTAAGGAATACAGCACAAGACTCTTCTCTCAAAAAAGACCTGCAGTCTCTCATTACAAATATACAGGAACTTACAATAAAATCGACAAGATGGACAATAAAATAGATACTTTTAAAGAAAAGTGCTCACAACAACTGGAACAGCTTCAAGAAATGTTTACACAGCAGAAAGGACAGATATCACTTATTGAACAGTCATTAAGTGACATTGACACTAGAGTCCAAGTAGAAGAACAACAAACTGAATTCTTACTTCAACAGAATACATATTTACTAGAAAAGCTTGATGATATGGAAAACCGAACAAGAAGAAATAATATTAGAATATATGGTCTACCAGAAAAATCTGAAGGGGACAATATGATAAACTTTCTTACCACCTGGATACCAGATGTAACAAAAATACCTGAAGCTCTTTCATATGGTATAGAACGGGCATAGATCACTAGCAGCTTCTGGAAATGCTTCTTCTCCGGTAAGAACAAGCCGAGATCTATAATTGTGAGACTTTTTTCTACACAAGATAAAGATCTTATATTAAGAAATGCTTGGGCAAATTCTCCCATCAAATACAATGATTCATTAATAAGATTTGACAATGATTATTCTACAAAGGTGGTTTCAAAAGAAAAGAATTTCTACCAATAAAAAAAACCTTGAAGAAAAAGCAACTGAAAGTCCATCTTTTATTTCCAGCAAGACTGAAAGTATTTCTACCAAATGGAATAAAAATCTTTGAAACAGTAGATTCAGCAATAAAATACCTTACCAACAACAACATCCTAACACATGAAGAATCTATGGACTGGACAATAAGTACAATCAAGAGAAATGCTGAAGTAAATAATTGGAAAACTGTTGAGCAAAAGAAAAAAACTAAAGGACAAATAATCTTACATATGTTATATTCTGTAAAAATCTAAATAATAATACTAACAACAAAAGAAAAGTTCTTACTGTCTTCAAGTTACACCAAAACAGGTACTGTTTTCAATTATATTTTAAATGTCAAAATTAGCATAAATGTAAATACATTTATCTCAAATCACATCAATATACTAAGCATAATTTAAACATTACTCTATTTTTCATTATTATCCATCTATTATTTTCATATTCTTAATCAGAGTAATCAATGCATAATAATGTTCCCAAATAGTTTATTTATTTATTTATTTTCTCTCTTTGTGTTTTGTTGTTTTATTTTTCTCTTCTTTTATTAAATCTTCATTAACTTATAATACTTTAATCAGTATATGGTTATATTGCTTAATAGGTATAGTAATGGCTGCTATATAACTTATTATTAGTTACATCCCTGATAGTATTACTTTTTATAAGTTAAAAGTGTCCCTGTTTGGATAAACGCTAATGCTGGGCAGAAATGTGTTGCTTTTGAAATGAAGTATTCCAGTTAGGATGTATCATAAGACTACTTTAAATAATCTTAAAAGATGTTCTGCCTTTGACCCATATGCACATACTGATATAGTCCAGTGAAAAATATGTTTTAAGTGATATTTTGAGGCTATAAGTCAGGTGTGTTGTGGCTCCAGACATCCGGAGTTGAAAGATGCTTGTGACTAGCTTAGATATCCTGTTGTCTTTTCTTTTATAGAGAAATAAGGCATAGCATGTTTAAAATGCAAAGTTTGACAGTTGTGAACACTACTCCGTAAACTAGAGTGCTTGCGTGCACACTACATGAGTTTGTCACCAAATAAGAGGAGGGAAAAGAAAAAAGAAAAAACACATACCTTTTCCCCGCTTGGTTCTCGAGACAATTTAACAGCCACAAACATCACTAGAAACTTGAGTTACTTATTGCTTGACGCATTTACTTGTGTATGCCATCCCCTGACTCTTTCTAATTGACGTCTAGTCAGAAAATAAGCTAGGTTCACATTTAAAGATACAGAAACCTAAATTCCTTCTAAGGAAACATAAATAATATAAAAGGTTCATATAAATATACACAGATATTTATTTTTGAAGCACTTTCAGTTTATGGCTACTGATGTCTTCTAGCACCTTGATAGATAAGGACATATATCTGCTTGTCTTTCTATCAGTTTAGATTTCCAGACATTTTAGCTATCCCTTACTATGTTTTATACAGCAGAGTTTAAAAGCAGAAATTAATCATCAGCAAATAAAATCACTGCTGTTTTACAAATTCTCTAAAGAAACTAGTAAATGTCAAGCAACTGACAGGTTTGTTTTGGGGAGGGTTGCCATTTCCCATGCTGGTGCTCCTGCAGAATACTACTGATGTCCTGCTGCCAAGGTATGCCCTCGGGTGGGCAGGTGGGATGCAACAAGAAGGTTGGATGTGCATTTGGCAAATCAAACATTTAGATGGCGGTATGGTATACTAGATGGAGAAAGTGGAAGCAATGATTGTATAGGCAACTATAATGAGTAACATAACAACAGTGGATTTGACCCGTGTGTCAATTATACAATGTTTATATCCCATGTGGCTTTGGGCTTTGTCGAAGCATCTGTGTTCTACACACATATTGTGTTGGATCTGATTTGAGTGGAAGGGGGAGAGGCTTAGCCCACACCCTAATTTGTTACTGGGTTGCCATGCATTATGGGCATGCATTGTGGCAGGTACTCAACGGGCTATCCATCCTTAGATGGCTCATGCTGTTCCCGTTTGCTCATCTGAATGGTGACTGCGGCTGTGCTCTTCTTGTTATGTTGCCTGGCTGTGGCTTCACCCTTCTTATAATATTGCCTGGCTTTTACATTATCAAGAATGACACAATACTAGTGTATGCGGGTATATCATGTTACTGTTAGTGTGGACAAGGATGCTTGACAATGCAACTATGATTCTTGGACCTTTCTGCAGACGGGTGTGTTGTCTGGCAGTTGAGAGCCTGGTTGTTCCTGATCAGCAGACCTGTATTTTTGTGTTTCAATGTGACTGCATGAAAGGATGCCAGTATTGGTCTGCAAGTTTGGTGGGCAGTAGATTCGTTGGGGATTGATTTGAGGAGACACTTGTATTATGGCTGGGGCACTTGACATTTGATAAATGTATCCTCTCAATGATGCGTTCTGTCTGGTCATTGGCTGTAAAACAACTTTTCTGAGAAATATTGTTGTGGTGCCAGTTAATGATTTGGATTAAATGTTTCTATATACAGTCGTGAAGCAATTGCCAGGATAAATGGTACTCTTGCAGTGCATGGATCATCGTGGCTGTCCTCCGATGTTGGAGGAAAAACAAGCTTCTTGGACACCTTTTGATGTGGTAAAGGTGTTACCCCATGGTTTGAATACGTTTTGTCTCTTTGCTGCAAAATGGGTTGGGAATTTTGGCCTGTAATATTTTCGTACATGGTGGTTTGAATCTTGGCAGCTTCCATTGTTTTGATGTGTTCTCCACTATACTTTTGTTCAGTCATAGGATTGAATTACTGGTGTTGAGTAGGTCAGGATTGTATCTCCAGCACTTGTTGTCAGCAGATAGACGCACTGGTTGGGTATCAGTCTAAGCTGTGGAGTTGATGTGTGATATACATAGATGTTTGCTTTGAGGGTGTGGTCAAGTGCTGCAGTTTTACCTCTGTACTGTGTCAGTTTTCATTGTGCAGGGTCCCTCTGAGGGTTGATGGAAGTGTTGGCAACAAGACACTCAATCAGGTAACAACATTATGAGTGGTCTCTTGGATAAGGGAGCTGTCTAAATTGTGATCTTGTTGTCTCCAGCCATGGGAATTGTCATTGAAAAGCTGAAAATGCAATCAGAGGAACATATTTAATGTCTACTAAAGAAATATTAATATACTTATACATTGTATCGCATTTCAGTTTATGTTAAACATGAAATATGATGTGGTTTCAGAACTATTCATGTTTTTATTCCAATATGACTTTGCAAATATTAATTTAAACACTGGTTTCAGACTTGAGTAGTCTAAAACAATTGCACAACAATGGTACTGTATTATACAGTAATGTCAGTAAATAGTTTTCAACAGATGTATGAAATATACAGTTATAGATTTTAACATGATGTTTATTAATACCCTAAATTATTTTGAAATGATACTACCTTAATCTAAATATTTGTACCTTTTGAAACCTGCTTAAAAGTAAGTATTATTGAATTACAATAAGATGAGTAAAGAATATATGTATATATTTTAGCTGATTAGATTATCTTAATATATTATTCAATTATCTTTATTTAAAACTAAGAGGATAAGAGAAACTGATCCAAATATTATTTGTGAGGGTAGAAAGTTTGTTTGGTTAGATTCACTAACCAAACAAGAGGTATATTACCTCATAGCAATAGGGAATGTTTTTAAGGTTAAGAATTACAAGTTTGGAAGTTCTTTGTTTTTTTTTTTTATTCTATCACTTTGGTGTCACTCAGAAACATGCAAAAATCATACAAGAAAAACTTTTTGAATACTGTATCCAAGATGGAACTAAGAATAAACAATATTTACATAAACTCACACATAAAACAAACTCAAAACTAGGAAATGAAATGTTTATCCATAAATGTTAATGGTCTAAATAATAGTAATAAAAGGAGAAGCCTATTCAAGTACATAAACTTACATAAACCACAAATAGTCTTTTACAAGAGACACACTTATTAGATAGAGATATAAACAACTTAAATATTAATAATTACACAGTACTAATAAACTCTCAATACAAAACAAAAAAGAGGAGTAGCTATACTACTGCAACTCAACTATAACACCTAAAATAATTACTACTCATCAAGATACATCAGGTATGTTTTGTCTAGTTTCAATAGAGTTAAATAAGAGAATCTATATGTTAGTAAATCTATATTGGATCCCAGGACTAGGATTAAAAACAGTTAAACAGCATTTTGAAGAGATAATTCATTTAACTAAGGGTAGCCTGATATTGGCAGGAGACTTCAACTGTATAATGAATGAAAAAGATACAGATTCTAAATCCAAAAGAAGAAAACAACCCATCTCTAAAGCACTATCAAAATTTATAGATACATTGTATTTAAAAGATATAAATGAATTTGCAGAACCAGACTCACTAATCTTCACATTTTATTCTCATAGATATAAAACTAACTCTAGAATTGATAGAATATTTGTTGTCAATGACCTAATAATAAAAATTGACAAAGTCAAAATCATAAATTGTCCTTTATCTGATCATAATGCCATAGTCTTTGAGATAGAGCTTACACCATTTTATTCAAATCCCATTACTAGGATACCTTCCTATATCCAAAATTGAGAGATTTCAAATAATTTTATGAAGAAACAATCAAAAACTTTCTAGAAATAAATTACACAAAAGATATTTCAGAAATATATGTCTGGGATTCATTAAAAGCAGTTACATATGGGAAGATATTATCCTGGTACATAAATAAAAGGAAGTTATGGAATAAAGATATGCTAGACTTACAAAACAAAGCAGATAAATTGAAACTGGAAATACAAAAGGGTAATGCTACTCAAGTTCAAGAACTTACACAAATCAATAAGAAGTATACAGAATTGCTACACCATAAGATTATGATTAACTTAGAAAAGATAAAAATAAACTCATACTCTACTAATTCAGCACACCTGAGATACTTAATTAATAGAACAAAAAAATAATTAAATCTAAGCAAATAAAAGAAATATTTATTCCCAATACTAACAAAAGAGTTACGGAACTAAATGATATTTTAGAAGCATTCAGACTCCAATTTAACATTGATAATTCCATAAATACTCAAGATACACCTACTAAGGATATAAAAAAATACTTAGAAAAGAATATTCATATTAAATTAACACAAGAACAAATAGACATTATAAACAAACCAATCAATATGACAGAATTAAAATCACAAATTAAAAAGCTCAAGACAAATAAAGCACCTGGCCCAGACAATATGCTACCAGAAATGTATAAATTAATACCCAATCAAGCCATATCTTTATTATTAAAAGTATATGATATAGCCAATAAAGATTTAAATATACCACCCTCTTGGAAATATTCATTGATATCCCCAATTATCAAACCAGATAAAGATGAAAAACAGTGTTCCTCATATAGGCCAATATCATTACTCAATATAGACTACAAGATGTTTATGGCTATATCAGATAGGATCAAACACTTTCTTCCTTTCTTAATTCACAAAGATCAAACAGGTTTTATTAAAGGAAGAAATACTTCAGATAATATTAAAAGAATACTAACATTAATAGATTATAGCAAACATAAAGTCCTAAATTTAAATGTAATCTCATTAGATATTAATAAAGCTTTTGATTTGGTTAACTGGAACTTTCTTTCACTAGTTTTAAAAGAATATAACTTTCCTTCTAATTTTAATAATCTTATCCAAATACTATATGAAAAATCTACTGCATATGTTAAACTGGGATCATATAGATCAGGCCCTATAACAATAAAAGGGAACTAAACAAGGTTGCCCTTTATCACCATTGTTATTTGCATTACTCATAGAACCCTTTGCAAATCAAATCAGATCAAACAATAACATAAAGGGCATTTGTATTAATAAAATGTTAAACCTTAAAATCCAACTCTTTGCTGATGACATACTATTAACTCTCTCAGATGCAAATGAGTCTTTGAATGCTCTATTTAACTCCATGAATAAATTTCAAAATATTTCAGGCTTAAAATTTAATGAAAACAAAACTAAAATTATGCCCTGTAATTGTAAAAAAAAAAAAATAATATAAACAAAAGATTTTCCAAATATTTAGTAACAGAAAGTAAATTATGATATCTGGGAATAAATCTACTCAATGAATTAACAGATTCTCTAATATTTAACTATAATAAAATACTAGACAAAATAGAACAAACAATTGGTTACTGGAATAAATATATCTTTTCAACAGCAGACAGATTATCCCCGGGATTCATGAAGCTCGGCGCAAGGCCGGCGTAAGGCCTGCGCCGGCAGTGCATGGAATATCCGGCGCAGTAGCGCCATATACATAATAATGAGAGTGCACCGGAATCACAGACACGTGCGTAGTGTACGTGAGTGAGCCCAGGTAGGATGCGTCTGGAGGCGTGTCTAAGCCAGCATGAGGTGAGCAACCTAATGTGCTGACAGCCATGGTCCGCCCACAATAGTAATGGCAGCAGCCAGGTCCTGTGCAGAATGAAACGCATGTACAGTATGCAACATAGTCCCCGTCCCAAATTAATGGAGAAGCAAATAGAAGCCACGAAGGCATAAGTGTACCCGTCCAAGGAGTAAAGGATACGCATAAGACCGCGTTCGTCCCGCAATGCACTGTCAGTGTTTACACTCAGAGAAGGTGTACAGCCGCATGTCAGACCCCCGCACCGACATAGGAGCAGCGACTAAGGTCACCACCTGTCCCACTTTGGTTGGGGGAGTAAGTCCATACACAGTTGTGTCCCAAAAACGTATTAGAAATGGCTGACGTGCTACGATTGTAGGACACAATGATATCCCGTATTTAATGTAATGGTAGCATGAATTGGTTATTTCTGTAACAGAAATACCTAAATGACACAAAAAACAGAATAAGCAAGGAAATTGCCACAATAATAAGCATATTATTTAGGCAAGCAAGTGAATTTCCATGCTATATAGTGACCGTTTGTATGTGTCGGCCTGTAAAGTCAGATGTGAGTCCCGGAAATATCCCAGATCGGAAAATGGAAAAGGTGGAAACCCCAGTAGCGACATGGGCATGGTCACCAGGGTTACCTGCTGTCCCAATGTGCCATGGACAGTCCCTGATTGGACAGTCGTGTCCCTGCAACAATCGTAAAATGGAAAATGACCTCCGATCCCCTGCCATAAATTCCCGCAATATACATGTAAATAGTAGCATAAAACATATACATTACGATATGGAACACAGACATGGCATAAGAAAATAAATAAGGAACCCAAACGCTTACAGAATAAGCTCATAGTATGGCAAACAAGTGAAGTTCTGTCAACTGCACTAGCCCTGACTATGTGTAGTCCTGCAAATTTCGAAGTGCCCACATAACATGCCCCACTATGGGCATTGGAAAAGGTGCCAACCATAATGGTCACAAGCAGTAGTGACAGTACATAGCCGGGTAGCTGTGCTGACATAACAACAGTAAGGAAGCAAGATACCTCAAACACAGGCAAACATGTGCATAGCAACATATCCCAGACCCAGCAACGTCTCTGTTGCATACACTGGATGGTGTATGATGAAGTGTAATATCCAGAAGCAGAACCCATGCATTCGGATGTACCACACAATAGCCTCATTGTACATGTCAGTCACACCCATGTATACCCCTGCACCCAAACCTGCTAGCATCCGTGTGCAGCTATACAACCACACACAATGTGCATACCTGAACTGTGTTAAGATGTTTGTGTTAGGCAATGCCACGCAGGCAAATCGCACCCACATGTCCCCAACCGACGGCAGGTACAGATATGTAAATGGCTGCATGTGAATGTGTCAGCAGAATGTGTACATGCCGCATGTAGTATGTACCCGTCCAAACCATCTAGGTTTGCATACGACACGGTGCACATAACTGTACACATGTGGACAAGTCGGTCGTTGGACCACCGCATCGATGATTATCTTTGCTGTGAAGTCGATCACATATAGCGGAACAGGTGCCTAACAAACAGGACGTCCTAACAGGGTGCTACAGGCAAAGAAGGGGAAACTGGGACATCACATGTGGACATTAGCGTAGCTGGACGGACAAATACACACGGTCAAGGTAAAGGACGGAACAACATGCATATGGCGGATGGATGTTGTTAAGTAAAATATATAGAAACACATATGAAGTTCCAGTTTACACTCGAAATACTATATAATGTATTGAATTGTACCGTACAATATGGCAGTAGAACTAAGCCTGCATGTAATTGGTGAAGCTAAGCTGTACTGTGATGGAATTCTGAACCTGGCAGTAAGCAGTACAGCAGGCTCATGTCTGTCATCATTAATTATTTGCTGGGTTACAGAACAATAAATGTATGTACATGCATAACAGCACTCCTTCCCCAGAGGAGGATGGCCTTGTGAGCTCTATCGAAGATAACAGTACAACTCCCTACCAGAGAGACAAAGCAACGTATTAAGAAATTAACTGTCCACTGTATCGTAACAGTCTAGGGTCCTTGAAACAGCTACAATCACAAAAGGATACTGTAATGTACAAGGTGCCTTGCAAGGCTGTGTTATTCCCATGAGAAAACAAGTTAAGAGCACGACCCCAGCACCCACGTATGTATAGACTATTGCGGACCATAGTGATGGAAATGCCCTGTGACCGACCACGTCAGTAAGGTGGGCAAAAGCTGATTGTAAACACTATATAAAGAAACTGCTTACTGTATAGAGTCAGACAAAACTCACATACTTGGACTGTATATTATTTAGCCTGCCTGTGTACACTACTAAAACTGTCGAACCGAGCCTCCTGTGTTATCGGCTGTCACTTAGAAAAGCCTACTGATAACTACAGTCTGGTTTAACAACTTATTTCACATTGTGATCCTTGTAATCCGAATTCCCTTGGTAAGCTACAGGTCAGAGTGCATGGCTGGTTAGACATGCGCTGGAGAATATGCAGAAATGGTTCTTCTTGAATGAAAAGACCTCCGACTGAATTGTTGTGTGTAAAGAGGCTGTTTACTGTCTGATCTGTGGCTGAAAAGCGGAAAACTGGATCCCAAGAAGAAAACATGCAGCCTTAAACAGGAGGCCCAGGTAAGGAGTGTCTGCCTTTTTGTGTCTATTGTAGATCAGGGACCAGACTACATTGTGTTTCTGTTAACAGTAGTGATATCGGTCAAGACCTACCCACATACTGTTAAATCTGAACATAGGTCAGGGGAACACACAGCAGAGTAAATAGTGATTATAGACACTACAGTGGATACAGGGAAGGAGACACACGTGTTATGACAGAAGGGTACATAGCAGTCGTGTAGAGGATATGGGAGATTATTGAAGCAACAGATCATGTGATCCACGTTTGACGGGTGACGTGAAGAATATGCAATCGCAGAGAGCACATAATGTGAGTTACTCAGCAAAATGGGCTAATAAATATGACATTGATGGTATATTAGGCAACATATCGTTACTGAAACATTGTAATCCCTGAAAATTTGATGCATATGTTCCAAGGTAAACACCTGTTCCACCCTGAGAGGGATATGCCCTCTCTGGCCAGCCGTGTCCTGTAAATAAACCGAACAAATGTCAAATGTCCTGATATCTCAGGACAAACATTTCCCAGATATATATCAAAATGGTAGCATAAAACAGTAAATTTGTATGTGGAACAGCAAAATATAATACTAAACAGAATAAGCAACTGAAATGCTACAACAATTGTTCGCTCTCCTGGCAAAACGTGAATACCTGTCATATGTACTGGCCGTGGGTATGCATTTCCCAGGCAAATTACACGTTCCGAACACTAATGTCCCACATTGTGCATTGGAAAAGGTGGCAGCCCTAAGATGTGCAGGCGACAAAACAGCGACAATTGGGTATCCGTCATGCACATCGGTGGACTGAGGTAGTGTACGGAAGGGAATAGAACACTACAAATGGCTAAGCATCATACATACACAGAGAAGATCATAATACAGTAGTACCGATCGCCCCCCCCCCACAACACCCTACCACCGCAGATACCACATGCAGGATATTAAGCGGGAGGGCAGGCTAGTCCCCACACGTTATCCTGTGGCAACAGAGGTAGCACAACGAACAAATGTAATAGAAGCTATTGAAACCACATCCCGAACACGTAACATACCTAGGGACACCCGAGTAAGAACACAGTACTAAAACAGAGTGAGGATATCTGTCAATTAATTGAAGTACCGAACCATCAGGCAGGACAGGAAGGCCAGGACCCAACCCCCATAGCGTATAGACCGTGGACACCAGAAGATATCTGCAAAGTCATAGAGGGAATTCCCCATCCACAAAGTAATCGCTATTCACCATGCAATACCCCTGTATCTCCTGATCTGAAACCAAAAGGGGAATGGCGGATGGTACAGTATGTATAAGCTGTAAATCATGTAAGAATACGTAGGGTAGCGTTGGTGCCAGACCCACACACTATATTCAATGCTATGAACATGCCACAGAAGTATCTTACCGTGGTACATATAAGCTATGCTTACTTTGCAATACCTATACATCCACATAGTCCGTATTGCTTTGCTTGTACAGTCAGGGTGACAGATACAGCCATACCCGGCTATCGCGGGGCTACTGTAAAAGTACAACGATATTCTCACAGGGGATGGCCAGCTACATTTCGGTGTCAACTCCATCCGGGGCCAGTCAAGCTCCACTTTAATTGGATGATATTCTGCTTGCGGCCCCTACCCAGCAGCAATGTAAGGAAGATACTAAAGCATTAATGAGATTATCAGCAGAACAGGGACATAAAGTAAGCAAGCATAAATTGCAACTACAGAGAATACAGGTCAATTACCAAGTAGGGTAGAACATCACATGACGATAGGAAGGTAGCAATATAATAAGCACCCAAGCCAACTAACAAGAAGGGAATGATGTCGTGTCTGGCCCGACTAACACATGTTAAATCTGGATACCAAACAATGCTGTGGAATCCGCTGTATTGTTTGCCTTAACCTTTAATACACTTATGGCAGCACAACACATAGTACAGGATTACAGTAGCAGAAACAGTGTTATGCAGACTAGAACGATTGATAGCCTCAACAGCTGTAGTAGGTCTCGTGAATAATCATAACACATGTTGTCAGACCGTAGATTGTAAGCGGAGATATATGACGTCAGTCTTGATGCAACAGCAGGGAAGTAAGCAACGCTAAATAGCTGACTACTCACTGCAGTTGGACACTGTGGCATGGTCAGTGCCACATTGTGTACAGGCAGTTGTTGTAGCACCCATGGCAGTACAGGCCCCGGCCGTAATGTTACTACACCACCCTCACACTGTGAGAATGTGTCATGCAGTTGCGATCAATCCGCTGCAAGAGAAGATAGAATTCCTGACTCGTGCTAGACATTTGTCATGTCTGACCATACCACTGAGTCAACCTCACATGGTGATTGAACGTTGTACAACATGAAACCTATCAACGTCACGTCTGACACCTGTGTATGGCACACCACACAGTTGCCTATACGATATGGATTAAATAACTACACACAGACATGATAACACTGGTATACCCTTAGATGATGCAGAGGTGACAGTTAATGTGTACGGATCATGTAGACAGAGTCCTACAGGAATGAATGAAGTAGTTTATGCAGTAGTTATTGATAATGACATTGTAGACGGCCAAACCCTGCAGCATAACGTGTCTGCTCAAGCAGCAGAATAGATAGCTTTAACACGTGCTTGTACTGTAGCGGAAAAATGATGTGTGGACATATGTCCCAATAGTCATTCTGTTGTCTGTGCAGTGCATGTTTATGAGCAGCAGTGGAAGAATAGGGGAATGATAACATCCACCGGTAAATCGATTAATCATGCGCATACGAACCTGAATGCATTAGACTACATGCAGTTACCCACTGAAGTAGGTAATTGTAAATGTGCAGGGCATAGAAAGCAACAAGATAACAGTAGGAAAGTTGAGGCATGAGCTCATGCACCTGCAAAACAAGCAGCGTCACAGTTGGAAAGTGTCTGTGTGAATGAGGAATGACAAACCTCAGACTGTTTAGATGTAGAAACTGTACAAACAATGCAAACAGCAACTACGAAAGCAGAAAAGCCGGCGTGGTTATGACGAGCAATCCTTGAACACGGACTGCACATATCCACAGTGATAAAGCCAATATTAACGTCTAATATATTCAGATATGCGGCTTTGTGGAGCCATGGGTAGAGACATGTCTCAACAGGGGGGATGGTACATTTGGTTAACAGAATACCCCTAACATACGGAATTACGAACCACATACAAACCTCATCAGCAGCGTGTCACGTTTGCCGTAGATATCATGCACAGGGAGTATTTAAACCGAAGGGAGTGAGTTTACCCACACCACCCTAACCGTTCCATACTATTTGTATGGAATTCATACATCTGCATCAATGTGAAGGAACAAATACTGTTTAGCGATTACACATATATATAATCAAAATGGGTAGAAGCATTCCCAACCAGTAATCCGGATGCAGCAGCAGTGGCAAAGGTGCCAGTAAAATTAAGTATCCCTAGATCTGGCATGCTGTAAAGAAGCTACAGTGACAATAGAACACATGTAGTTAACCAGACAATCACGCTACCTGGGGGATTACTTCGTATTACCATGAATGTCAATTGCATGTACAACCCACACTCAGCACGACTGCTGCCGTAGAATGGGATCCCGAGAAATAAGTAGAGGAGTTTGGTGGGTGACATCCAGACGAGTTACATGAGCTGTCTACCTCTAGCATTGCTGAGCATGACAACAGTTCCAAATGTAAAGTGCTGCACCCACTTCGAAGTAGTATGTGGAATGGCATATCATGTGCCAGAGTGGAAAGCTGTCATGCCTGCAGAGCCGGAGGTCGATGACTCTGTAGTAGGTGACATGAGAGGATTGTTAACTAGTAACAGTGTTCTTCAGTTAAAGTCTGTTACAGATAAGAGCAAACGAAGACGGAAGCATAGCTGACACCAGTATCCTGTGTGTATGTCACTGTTATCCAAAGAACATTATTGCCAAGTGGACAGTGCGAATGTCTGTACCGCGTACTGTTGGCAACGCCTACCGCAGTAAAGTTTGCAGAGAGGTCGTCCTGGGTCCAGCTCACATTTCTCAAACTGGTAAAGGATATCAAGTCTGATTGACATCTTGTAGCTGATATACCAAAGAGCCCGAATCACCCGGCGAAGACTGTATAACAATACAAAGCAACCCCAAAGACATTTATGTTTGCTGTCCTAATGATTATACACCTATTAACCATGTTTGTGTTTACGTTACAATTTTCGGGACCTTACCTGCATATAACTACACGGATACAAATACTGATACGTGATGAACTGGCCACAGAGTGTCTTCCACACTTCAACAGATACCTAGGCATGATGCGTGTGCATATAGAGACTAGGAACACATGAAATTGCTGTGTTTGTACTGCCATACCTACATCATATGGAGGACTTCCGATGCATGTTGTCCCCTCGGGGATAGATTGAGACTTGTGAATATCTACACTTTGATACAGGTTCTGTGAGATCACAGGACAACGTGGCAATGTACTTACCTGTTAGGAATTGTATGTTATCATAAACATGGTACAGTTTCAGTTGGTGGGAGTATTTGTAACATAACTGTGTCTTACGAATGTCATATAACAGCCAAAGATCACAGTACTACTTGTAGCACCATTCCTAATTTGTATTGAAACATCATGAGAACAATGTTGAAGGATGTGCAGAAACATCCTGAATTGTAAAACAGTCCTCTGTTCGAGACAGGAATTTGTTACATGCAGAGGTAACCCGCATCAGTAATAAAGTAGAATATAGTAATGTTGTTTGTGGGAAATAAGCATAGCAATGGTTACCTGGGAATTGGTCCGGCAGTTGTTATTTGGGTTATCTGGCTCCAGTCACATGACATACTGTACAATTGCCTGTGGGTGCGAAACGAACTATAACACATATAGCTGAAAGAACTGGGAACACAGTCGAGACACCTACTAAGCCAGTTGGTGAAATGGAAGCTGTTCTGACATGTCAGTCCTCTGCAAGAGATAAAGGAATACCGATTCATATGGACTTCAGTGACAGCGTCACAACATGGGCTGGAACACCCCCAGCTTCTGGAGTAGTGAAATCAATCAGGGAACAGAGGAAGTTATCAAAAACTGTCGGAGGAAGGATGAATGTGACTTCACACTCCTGAACATGTGACTGATGAACCGGATGCAATGAGAACTGTTGTGTCACAAAATGTAATAGTGCACGACTGCACCGTGGCGCTGAGAATTGGTACGTGCGCGCTTACTGAAGAAGATCGCTGTGTCCAACTACCACATGAAGAGACCAAAAGCAACGCCCACCTACATGTAATATAGCAGGTGTCATCCATGGCGGAACCAGGCCCAAACCCACTGCCGAACCATTTCCACAAACCATTGGGTGGATGGGGTCAGTCATACTGAATATCATGATTGCCATTTGTGTTGTTCTGCTCATATTGGGAGCATGTGTCTAGTGCGGGATACTGTGCATGTAAGTATTAGTCAGGGACTCTGGCAACATACCTGTACCGAGACTATGTATCAAGACCTGTAGTGGTATTTGTCAATAGAAAATGCAATCCTACTTGCAATGTACATCAAATTACTTGCCTAGTTAAACGTTCCACAGAGGAAGACGCCAGGGAATGAAATAATGTTGTATATGTCTCTGGATAGAGTAGAAGCAATCAAAGGAGGGAGAATGTTAGCAAAATACATATTTAAACATAATATGACGTGCAAATTTAGAAGCTAATAGTGTATAATGCATATTATTCTACCTGACAATATAGCAGTACAGCTTCTCATGCATGTAATTGCTTGTAGTGTAGCTGCAGTGTGATTGAACCCTAACCCTAGCAGTAACCAGTGCAGCAGGTGTATGTCAGTCAGCATTAGTCATCTGCTCGGTCAGAGAATAATACATGTATGTACAGGTATATCTGTCATCCCTCTACTGAGGAGGATAGGCTTGTGAGCTGTAACACAGAGTACAGCTGCTCAGCAGAGAGACACAGGAACCTAGTAGGACACGGAGTGAGGACTGAATATGAACAGTGTTGGAACCGTGTCAGAGCAGAACTTACCAAAGTACAGTCTAACTGAATATGTGGCTTTCAAGGTTGGGCTATCCTCATGGGAAAACATGTAATAAGCATTACCTGAGCACTGTTGTAGGAATACAATGTTCTGTACTCTAGCAATGTAAATGCCTTGTGACTGACAACATCATTAATGTGTGCAAAGGATGATAGTATACAGAATGCTCATACAGATGTAACATGTATAGAGTTGAACAAATGTCTAAACTTTGACTGCATACTCCTTTGCCTCCTGCTGCACAGCAATAAAATGTTATTAATCCCAGCTTCCTGTGTTAATGAGTGTCATGTTGAAAATACGAATGAGTGTTACAGTTTGATTTAAAAGACTTAATTGACAGATGTTTACGTTCTAGCATTGGAATAGGTCAAGACAAACATCACAATGTCCATGTGTACCACATACACACAGCCAGTAACACGCAGTAGTAGTGCATGAAGGCATACGACTGTGGGAATAGTACAGGACATATGGCACGTGCCAAGTGCAGATGCATGACACAAACACCAGGATGGGTGTCCCTGCAAAGAGGAACATGTGCCAACTACACCTCCCACAGATGTACTGGCAATAAAACACATGGCAAACACACAGACACACTACTGTCCAACACATGACTGCAACGGAGCCTGGTCAAACACCAACATGAAGCATGCACAAACAGGGACTTGAGTAATGTTTGCCTTAACAGACACCCCATAGGCCAAAGAAGAATAGAATGGACATATGCATGTAATGCTGTGAAGGATGTGTGGTAGTCCTCAGTATCACAGTGTTAGGGACACAGATACACTGTCATCAACTGTGACGTATGTGCAACGTACACAGCATACCTGCATGTAATACAGAGGACAATCATGTGCCACAGAAATATACAGTGGCGGACTATAGTGGATAGACAATTGTACATGTGACAAACTATGAATATAGGTTCACACGGCCATAGGTACAGGGTAGGCCATCGTCCCAGGCCCAGCCATAATACTACACCATAGTTAGGATGACTTTGCCAACCTTCTGTGCCTCAGATGAAATACCCATGATATTGCTGTATCTCCGTCAAGCAGTGATAATGATGTAATCCCTGGCCTATACCTGCAATTCTCCATCCAATGGACAACATAGCTGCGAACAAGGCTAGGAAGGATGTCTGTCTCACATGTACTGTGATGTAGATCCACAGCATAATGATTGTCTGGGTGATATATGTGTCACCCAAACACATCCCATGAATGACCGTGACAAGGTAAATGTCACCTGCCCTAGTGATTCTGAGGGATGCGGATACAGTAGGTGAAGCATACACATGACATATGGGTTGACATGGCCTTGTATGTCAGGCACAGGTCAACACCAAACAGCAGGTATGTGACATGATGTGGCAGGGGTCCTACATGTGGGGCAGCATTACACAAAATGGTGTCATCCTGCATCTGTACAACGATCAACCTATGTGGGCTTCCCAGCTGCTGTAGGTGTATGGTCAGACACAGTCTGAATGGGGCAACGTAGTAGATCATAGGTGTAACACGTAATGGGTACAAGGGAACAATGACCTAGCCTGATGTAGATGTGAATCCCTGCACCAACAGGTGGGCAATGTAGAAGACCCACACAACCACGATAGCGTGTGTGTGGAATGAATGGTGACCGTCCAACACTGTCCCCTGATTCCTGGTAAACACCCCTGTGCTGAGTGGACAGCCACCTATATGCTGGACAGGGGTGACCTAGTACTTCTCCACAGGTATGATGTTGCATGACGTTGCATTTAGCTGTGGGACATGTCCCTGACAGCAGATATGCATACCTGGGAGGCCCCTTGAAGGATATCTGTGTCAGATGTCTGTCCCACTATGGCACCTGTTTTGCAGTCATCTACAAACACTGTTGCCCATAGCACCCCTGTGTGTGCCTGTACCATGAAGATGTAGGTGTATGACAGGAGTGCACACATGGAAGGGCCCCATGGGACACCACTTCTGACAGGCAGTAGGTCTGATATGCTGCCAGCAACTATGACCGTGTGGGTTGTGTCACATAGACAGTTTACAACACATTCTGTGATGTCGCTGTTCACATCCCAGCCAATGGGTTTATCAACGATACCTGAGGCGGGTAATGTGATGAAGGGCTTTGCCAGGTTGAGGTAGGCTGTATGGACTGCAACACCCCATCAGTGGCCTCGGCGACTGTCCTGAAAATGTCAACCATGCTTTAAAGGCATGAACCCCCCTGAACAAGACAAACCGTGTGTGAGGCAAAGTAAGTATGTCCCCTATGCAGTCAGGTACGAGCCACAGTATGATCCCTCCCCATGTCTTTGCAGATAGTTCTCCTCAGGGTAATGGGACAGTAATAACCAGCCTCAGTGGAGGTATTGGCCTTCTGACGTGGGACTACAGTTGCCATGTGACACAACCTGGGTACCCTACCTGAGGTGAGGCTACAAAGAAATAGCTGTCCTAACTGTGGGTCTAATTCATAACCGAGATAGTGGAGTACACAGCGGGTCACCAGCGGGTCTCATCGATGCTATGTCCACTACCCTGGAGAGCATGTCCCACCTGTGTGTCACAGAACATTAGGTGACCACAAACCAGTGGTACACACATCTCCTCATGTGTGGGGGAGGGTGTGGAGATGTCCTCACTGGACTTGTCAGCCTGTATGTTGGCAATGTGTGTATGTTGAGTAAACCCCACCTCTATGTGAACCCAGTCAGAGCATATGTGGGACTGAGTTCCCAGGTGTCCAGCATAGCAACTGAAGGTGGTATGATTGTTAGCCAGGTCCATGTAGGTATATCTGTGGAATGTGCCCTGGACTATTTCATGACAGTGTGTAAGTCTACACATATGATGACCAAGGGTGTCACACCTCACAAGGTGTCTGCTCCACCTTGTAGTAGCCACCTCCTCGTGTTGTACATGTTGTGTATGGCTGGGGTACACCACACTGGATGCTTGGCATTGGTACAGTGAACCACAGTTGGGTAAGTGAATGACTGGCTCATGCAGTCCTGTAGGTACTGGTAGATGGCAAATGTGATTTATGCAGTGGCTGCTGTACCATTGACCACTGGCTCAGGGTCCTTAAAGGAGACCACAGTACTGCGCAGTAGTGTGTAGTCTGCCTCTGAGCAAGCAATGTGTATGTTAACTGGCAACACTCACAGCAACGGATGCCAAAAGCAGAAGCCAATGTCCAAATAACATAGATCAACTTCTGCATGACAATATGTGTTATCATACATGTATTGACATGTGTCTGCCAATTACAATTGGAAATGGCGGTAAGACTGGCCTAAAGTTCCCATGATGTACACAGTCTGGGGGTGTTGTTCCGACAATAAAGTGGCAATACCTCCCAATCGTGACCTCTGGGTATGGTATGAAAGTGGTTGTTAACCTGCAACAATGGATGTATAGCATTGGTTTCTGGTGTCGGAAGACATGGTTCCTGTAGCACAACACAGTATGGGTAGTCAAGCACACATACACAATTGCTGAACACACAGCATCAGTGAAACCCACTGCTCACAAGGACACAGTCCGACAAGCTCTACACTTTACATATGCACAGTGGTGTCCATTGTAGGACCCAAAAATTGTGGAAAGAATCGAATAATGTGTTATTCCAACGCGTACCTGAACTCATTGTCGTCACAGGTACACATATGCACCGCAAGCGTGTTTAATGTTGCTGATAGCTGTCCATGTAATGCAGCACAGATGCACAGAAATACCCAGGGTACCGGGTCCATACAACTGCATCCACATCACACCTCCGCACACATGACGGATGTGTAATGGGTACTGTCAATTGTTGCAGTCAAGGGATTCTGGGTATGTAGACTCTGTGCTCGGTGTCGTTTCGCAGGCAATACTTTCTCCCGCCCCGTGGGAGGGATGTGTGCGTATCACCTGCCTCAGTCTCCGCTAATAATGCAAACCATACTCCGGAGAATGCTAAATGTAGGTGTGTAATGTGTACAGCCCCATACTACTGTCCAGTAGGCAATTGTCATGGATGGACACCCGTATGGCCAGAATGGCACCCACAACTGCAGACACGGGTAAATGACATAGCCGCGGGAAGGCATAACACAGGAAATACACATAGGGACTACAGTTGACATTCCACATACAAAGCAGGACCGTCGTGCCAACACCGGCATACAGCACTCAATCTGCCAGCAACAGACTGAGGAGCACCCGCTACCGTGCAAGCGTAACAGATGTGCGACCTGTGGAACACATACTAATGGCACACACAGCGTCAAGTAGGATATGTAAACTATGGCTTTCCCACCTATGAAGACAACATGGTTAAATGAATGCATAGGTAAGCAACATGTTCTGGTGGTGTTATAGTGGAAATACAGTGACGGATATGTCCCATTGGGACGTCTGCGGTTTAAATTGAGTATTTGCTAACCAGCATCATTGGATGTATGTAATTTGTCCACAGTACTACATCACCTGGTTATGTAGCACCATGTGGAATGGGTAGTCCAACAGACATCCGCGATTCCTGAACACACAGTATCAGTGAAACCCACTGCTCACAAGGACACAGTCTGACAAGCTCTACACTTTACATATGCACAGTGGTGTCCAATGTAGGACCCAAAAATTTGTCTAAAGACAGGAATGCCGCATTCTTTCTACACTTAAGTGAACTCATTGACGTCACAGGTACACATATGCACATAAGCGTGTTTAATGTTGCTGATAGCTGTCCATGTAATGCAGCACAGATGCACAGAAATACACAGGGTACCGGGTCCATAGCACTGCATCCACATCACACTTCCGCACAGGACGGATGTGTAATGGGTACTGTCAATTGTCGCGGTCAAGGGATTCTGGGTATGTAGACTCTGTGCTCGGTGTTGTTTCGCAGGCAATCCTTCCTCCCGCCCTGTGGGAGGGATGTGTGTGATGCACCTGCCTTACTCCCTGCTAATAATGCAAACCATACTCCGGAGAATGCTAAATGTAGGTGTGGAATGTGTACAGCCCTATACTAGTGTCCAGTAGGCAATTGTCATGGATGGACACCCGTATGTCCAGGATGGCACCCACAACTGCAAACCTGGGTAAATGACATAGCGGTAAGGCATGACACAGGAAATACACATAGGGACCACAGTTGACATTCCACATACAGAGCGGACTCTCGTGCCAACACCGGCGTACACAGCACTCAGTCTGCCAGCAACAGACTGAGGAGCACCGCTACCGTACAGCGGAACAGATGTACGACCTGTGGAACACATACTAATGGCACACACACAACGTCAAGTAGGATATGTAAGCTATGGCATTCCCACCTATGAAGACAACATGGTTAAATGAATGCATAGGTAAGCAACATGTTCCGGTGGTGTTATATTGGAAATACAGTGACGGATATGTCCCATTGGGATGTCTGCGGTTTATATGAAGCAGTTGTTAACCAGCATCTTTGGATGTATGTCAATTGTTCACAGTACTAAATCAGCTGGTTATGTAGCACCATGTGGAATGGGTAGTCAAACAGACATCCGCGATTCCTGAACACACAGTATCAGTGAAATCCAATGCTCACAAGGACACAGTCCGACAAGCTCTACACTTTACATATGCACAGTGGTGTCCATTGTAGGACCCAAAATTTGTCTAAAGACAGCTCTTCCGCCTTATTTAATCACCTAACGGAACTCATTGTAGTCACAGGTACACATATGCACCGCAAGCGTGTTTAATGTTGCTGATAGCTCTCCATGTAATGCAGCACAGATGCACAGAAATACCCAGGGTACCGGGTCCATAGAACTGCATCCACATCACACTTCCGCACACATGACGGATGTGTAATGGGTACTGGCAATTGTTGCGGTCAAGGGATTCTGGGTATGTAGACTCTGTGCTCGGTGTTGTTTCGGAGGCAATCCTTCTAGCCGCCCTGTGGGAGGGATTTCTGCGTAGCACCTGCCTTACTCTCCGCTAATAATGCAAACCATACTCGGAGAATGCTAAATGTAGGTGTGGAATGTGTACAGCCCTATACTAGTGTCCAGTAGGCAATTGTCATGGATGGACACCCGTATGGCCAGGATGGCACCCACAACTGCAAACCCAGGTAAATGACATAGCCGCGGTAAGGCATGACACAGGAAATACACATAGGGACCACAGTTGACATTCCACATACAGAGCCGGACTCTCGTGCCAACACCGGCGTACACAGCACTCAGTCTGCCAGCAACAGACTGAGGAGCACCCGCTACCGTACAGCGGAACAGATGTGCGACCTGTGGAACACATACTAATGGCACACACACAACGTCACGTAGGATGTGTAAACTATGGCATTCCCACCTACGAAGACAACATGGTTACATGAATGCATAGGTAAGCAACATGTTCTGGTGGTGTTATATTGGAAATATAGTGACGGATATGTCCCATTGGGATGTCTGAGGTTTATATGAAGCAGTTGGTAACCACCATGTTTGGATGTATGTCATGTGTTCACAGTACTAACGCAGCCGGTTATGTAGCACCATGTGGAATGGGTAGTCAAACAGACATCCGCGATTGGGGAACATACACCAGCAGTGAAAAGCACTGGGCAGGTGGACACAGTCCAGCAACATCTAACTTGACATATGCACATCGGTGTCCATTGTAGGACCCAAAAATTCTGTTCAGAGCATGCCTGCTAGCTTCCTGCATTACTCATGTGATCTAATTGTCGTCACCACGTCACAGGTACACATAGGCACGCAAGCGTGTTCAATGTTGATGATAGCTGTCCATGAACTGCAGCACACATGCACAGAAATACCCAGGGTATCGGGTCCATACAGCTGCGTCCACATCACACTGCAGCACACATGAAGGATGTGTAATGGGTACTGTCCACTGTTGCAGTCAAGGGAGTCTGGGTATGTAGAATCTGGCCTCGGTGTTGTTTCGCAGGCAATCCTTTGTCCGCCCGTGGGAGGGACGTGTGCGTAACACATGCGTCACTCTCCGCTAATAATGCACACCATACTCCGGGGAATGCAAAATGCAGGTGTGAAATGTGTACAGCCCCATACCAGTGTATAGTAGGCAATTCACATGGATGGACAAGCGTATAACTAAGATGGCACACATAAATGCAAACCCGGTGGAATTACACTGCCGTAGTAAAGCATTACACAAGTCATACACATAGGGACTACAGTTGACATTCCCCATACAAGAAACACAGACAACCAGCCGATGAAGTCCAAAGCAAAGACGAGGTACTGTAGGGACCATCAGTGACCAACCAGAGCACACCAAGAATTAAAGGCAGTCACCATAGTCTATTGGAGCACCGCCGTCTGCTTCATAAGCAGACTTATTCAGACTACATACAATGTAGTCCAACCTACTACATTTACAAGCATTAATTGGTTGGTGCATTAGATGTGCTAGGTACTAATTACATGCCTTAAAGGCAGACAAGCGAACAAACCTTACTTGGGTTACACATCCCACACAGTGAGGACAACAGACATTGCTTGAAGGTACAGTATTCATCGGAAAATGGAAATATATGTACATATATGAAACATGAACCAACATAAAATGTTTTCCAAATGTCTGACTGTGTAAGCTACATGTATATGTCCTACGGATTGTGCCAATATATTAACAGAACTGCAGACACCTAGTAATATGAATGAACCATAATATATACACATAAACCGTATGAATATGAGTACTGTAAAATAGACCAACGAAATGTAAAGATTCACAATGTGCTAATGTAACATTCATTTACAAGGTTACAGAAATAAATCAATCCAGACATCCATGTGTAAATACTAACAGAAGGCCAGTGAGGTGCTTGCCCTCACATGTACTGGGATGTCGTTCCACAGCATAGTGAGTGTCTGGGTGATGAATCCGTCCCAACAACACGTTCGATTAATGACAGTGTCAAGGTGTACGTCAGCTGCCCTTGTGGTTCTGAGGGATCTACCTTATTTACGTGAAGCATAGTCATCAGATCTGGGTTCGACCTAGCCGTGCATGCCAGGCACGGGTCACCTCTGGGCAAGTGGTATGCAACTGTATACAGCTGGAATCCTTTCAGTCGGTCAGTATAACACATATACCTGAGACCCTGCATCCGTTTGTCGAAGAACTGTTGGTGCCTTTCCAGCTGCTGCAGGTGTTGGGTCAGATACATTCTGAACAGGGCATTGTACCCAATCATAGGTCTATTGAGTGATGAGTACAAGGGGACAATGACCTCCCCTGATCTAGATGTGAATCCCTTCATGATGATGTGGCCAATGTGGAAGGTCTACCCAACTATGTTAGCAACATGTGTGTCTAGCGGGTAACAACAACACGTGTCCCCAGATCACTGGTAACCCCCTCCGTGTTCAGTGGACTGCCACCTATATGGTAGCTCGGGGTAACCTTGTTCATCCCGAAGGGTATGCCTATGCATTTCCTGGCATCTAGCTGTAGGACATGTCTCTGGTACCACTTATCCACATCTGTGAGGCACTCCTGAAGGATATCTGTGTCAGATGTGTGTCTGACCTTGGCATCCGGTTTGCAGTCGTATGCAAACATTGTCACCCATAACCCCCTGTGTGCGTGTACATTGGAAACGTAGATGCTGGAAATAGTGGACCCAGGACTGAGCCCCATGGGACACCACCTGTGACTGGCTGTGAGTATGACATGGCGCCAGCAAGTATGGCCATGTGTGTTCTGTGACCTAGCCCGTTTGCAACCCATAGGGCGATGTATGGATTTACATTCAAGATGACGGGTTTATCAAGTATACCCGAGGGGGGTATTGTGTCGACGGCCTCTGCCGGGTTGAGGTAGGCTGTATGGACTGGTTTACCCTCAGCAATGGCCTTGGTGACTGATTCTACAAAGTGAAACACGTGTAAAGGGCATGATCTGACTATGACCAAGCTAAACTGGGTTGTATCCAAAGTATGCGGGTCCCCTATGCCCTCATCTATGTGTCCCATTATGATCCATCTCCATGGCTTTGCAGATAAGGCTTGTCAAACTAATGGTATGGTAATACCCAGGGTCAGTGGAGGCACCATCTATGTGGAGTGTGACTACAGTCGCCCTGTGCTACTACTCAGGTACGTATCCTGAGGTGAGGCTAGGATTACACAGCTGTCCGAAGTGTGGGTTAAATTCCCCATAGAGTTCCCGGAGTGCACAGCTGGGACACCATGTGGACCCATGGATGTTGTGTTAACTGCCTTGGGGCTGGATGTGGGTAATGCTGGACATACCAACGGCAGACGTGCCACGTTCCCGAGTCCGATGCCCAAGGACCACACACATAGCCGGCCTTAGGCATAGGCCAAGTAGGTAGCCGTCTAGGGTGTTGCTCTACCGGGCACCTTTCCAGACTCTATTTGGTGTAGGTAGACCAGGAGGGGGCGGTGGATCGGTGGCAACCTCTGCCTAGGTCACCACTTACCCTAAGGCCACTCTTCCCGTGGGTAATACAGCAGTACCCACACCCAGACGCGGGTCATCGCTAGGGTCATTGCTAGTATGGCACATCATCTACGTAAGGAAGAAAACCATATATCCCCAGACATAATGGCACAGCATAATGCCTGTTCGCCGGCCAAAGGCAGACATACGTCACCCGCGTCGGTGCGGGCATTCGTGCGAGATGTCCGTTAACAATGCCGACAATGTGTCGCTTTGTGAAACAAACTCCACAGAGACATTCAATAATAGACAACGACGGACAACCCGATGTCCTCGTGTCTGAGCTGTTCAACCTGTTACGCCATGTTAAATGTGTGTAGCACAGCGAACCGGGCCAAAAAGCAACGGACATGTCTGTGGCTCAGTGAGCGTCACGCAATGTTAAACCCTTGTAATATTGCGACACAGCCCATACATACGGAGGGTTAGTAATGGCAGTAGGTTAGTTCGATCAGACCGTGTGCAATTAGTATAACGAGATCTACAACGGATACACCGGACAATTGGCGCACGGTTAAGACTAATTGGGGGCGTGACATGGTACCATGGACACGGACAAAACGTGCCCATGTGACTCATCTAACATTCGTACAGGGTCAGGGCGGTCCCGTACAGTGGGCGGACAAGACCAAACCCAAAGCACCACAGCAACACCCTGACAATCGAAGGCCTGTATGCATATGGGATATAAGCAGCTGTCATCTGAACAGCCCTGTGGTGACGACATATGCATCCTGGGCCATGAGCGAGGGGGAATTAGGAATGTTCAACATGCAGTACCGCACCTTTCCCAGCAGGGGAATGGATGCCTGTGACGTGCGTGTGTGCGGGGGGGGGGTGATATGTAAATGTACATAGGTACCACGGGTATGCATATTAATGACAACGAACAGCTAACGTGCACTGGTCACAGTAAGTGTCAAACGTGACTGCAGTCACGTTGGAATTATGACTATAGAACATATAGATGTGCACGTGTAAGCGTCCATGCTGCAAAGAGTGATACTTATATAAAGCTGTAAGAGCTTTCTGCACATCCGTCAACGGATCAGACATATGTTACCGAATAGTCACAAGTAACGCAAAAACACGTAACCACACAGACACTGTAAACATATATAAACGGAATACGGATATGCATGGCGCTGCGTAACCCACAATCCGGACATGCGAGTGCGTGTGCGTGTGTGATCCAGTGGAACCAGGGAAGGTTACGGATGTCTCCTCCACACGTTTACATTCATAATTGTGAAATATATGCTTAAATAGTACCTATTGATTCCATGCTTTGTTATCGTAATGCTACTAATATACACATCGATATACAATAACCTGATCAACACACTACATTCTAAGGTGCACTCTCACCAATTATCAACTATGTGTCCGGATACTGATTGTATTTACCAATATTGTAGATATATTAACACATTGTTGCCGTATTATTGTTTCCATGAAGTAAGGCATGCAACACTGATATGTATATGTCACGTTATAATCAAGACTTGGAGCACTGTCCACCTAACTATGAGCAGGTTTATTGATTAATTCGCTTTAAACCGACTCTGAAGGAAGTGAATTAGGGACGGCTATGTCATGACATCCGCACCTCGACGGTGCCCCATGTTAGTAGTTGAGAGAGCTCAGTATCCTTTCACTGTGGAGTCTATCGTATTTGACAGTGTCTGTTTCAGCCGATATATGTTCCATAATGTCGTTTATGAAGATGGGCAGGACGCAAGGTTTGCTGTATTTACGCATACTAGCACGTGGATATAGATAGGCCATGTCATACAAACGATGGGTAGTCAAGCAGACATCCACGACTGGGGAACATACAGCAGCAGTCAATACCACTGGCCAGATGGGGACAGTCAAACACGTTCTACACTTTACAAATGCACATCGGTGTCCATTGTAGGACTCCAAAAATTCTGACTTTTTTGCCAGTATGCGCCAGAAAAAGCCAATCCGAGTACATACCGTGACTACGGCACCGCTAGACATATGCACCACCAGCGTGTTTAAGGTTGATGATACCTGCCCATGACATGCAGGACATATGAACAGAGGTCCCCAGACTGCCGTGTCCATACATGTGCGTCCATATCCCAGTTCCGCACATGAAGGATGTGTCATGCGTACCGTGGGGGGTTGCAGCCCTGGTATCCTGGGTATGCAAAATGGGTCTCGGTGTTGTTTGGCTGATAATCCGTTGTCCCGCCGCGTTGAAGGCTGCGGGTACAGGACATGCCTTAGTCCCCAGTAAGGATGCAAAGCACCCATAGGGTAATGCTAAAGGCATGTGTGAAATGTGTTCAGCCCTACATCAGTGTCCAGTAGGCATTTCCCAAGGATGGACAAACGTACGGACAAGATGGCACCCATAATAGCAAGCCTGGTGGAATCACACAGCCGTAGTAGGGCATGACACAGGACATAAAGATGGAAACAGCAGTACATACACCCTGTAGACATCCATCCTGCCATGCGAATCCCAGCGTACACAGCAGCGAAGGTGCTATCCAGTATGTGGGGACCAGCCGCCTCCACTCGGCGGAACATACCTGCGACCTGCGGAACACATATTAATGGCACACCAACAACGTCAAGTAGGAAGGCCATACTATCGCTAAAATATGGAGTTCACACACATAACCGACATACTGTCATGAATTCATAGGTTCTACATGTACCGCTGTGTTATACTGACAATTCAGTGGCGGATAGTTCACAATGGTACCTGTGAGGATTATGTAAAGCTGTTGCCAACCTGCAGGACTACAGTAACACCCTATGGGTAGATTGTGGAAGGACACGGGTTACGTAAGCACTACATAATATGGGTAGGCGGACAGACATCCGGGAATGGGGAACATACGGCAGTCAAACCCACTGGCGAATGGACACAGTCCAACATGTCCTAAACTTTACATATGCACATCGGTGTCCATTGCAGGACCCAAATATTACTCCTTAAGTGAGTGTGAGCAACATAGTGTGAACCGGAAGAGGTGACAGCCGTTACTACGGCACAGGTAGATATGTGCACCACAGGTGTCTTCAAGGGTGATGACAGCCGTCCATGAAATGCAGGACATATGAATAGGACTCCCCAGGCTGCTGCATCCATACGTCGTCCACATCCCATTTCCGCACATGAAGGGTGTGCAAGGGGTACTGTCGACGGTTGCAGACATGGGATCGTGGGTATGCATATATGGGTGTCGGTGTGGATTGGCAGATGATTCACCGTCCCGCACCGTGTGCGGGGCGTGGCATGGCATATCGTTACTCCGCAATACTAATACCGATCATCCACGGAAATGGAGAATGCAGCTGTGAAATGTTGACAGCCGATACTAGTGTCCAGTAGGCAGTTGCCATGGATGGACAAACGTACGGCGAAGATGGCACCCATAGCTGCCAACCTGGGGGAATCCCACAGCTGTTGCAAGACATAACCCAGGGAATACAGATACGGTGTACAGTACACACACCCCATTCAAAGAAAGACCGCTGGGCAGATACCGGCGTACACAACACACCATGTGACAGCACATCTATGGGGATCACGCTTCCATACAGTGGAACAGATGGGTCACCTGTGCAAAGATACCAATGGCACAATCTCCACGTCTGCTGGGAATGACATAGGATGGTCAAACTATGGCGTTGACACCAAAGAAAGACATCCTTCGGTGAATTAATAGGATTGATGTCAATACAACATGGCAAACACCCAATGAACAGGGAAGACTTGCTGGCACCCTATGCCCCCAAACAATGTCACACATAGGTAGATGGAACAGTCAACATAAACATTTCGTCCACGACAGGTCGCATATGGTATCCAAAGGTACTTCATAGACATGTATGCGCTATCACCCGTTGGCCCCGTGAGACTTACACATAACATGGAAGTATCCAGGCTTTAAATGTCCACCCTTACACTTCCATTTGTCACTTTCTATGCGAGCAATGGGGATGTAGCCACAGCATAGAAAGCAGAGACGTACTGCTAATGAAACACACACATGTCACCATCACAGAAAGCATACTATGAACACACGTATTACATGATATTGTACTATGCAACACAAACAAACCGGAAACATGCAGCAAGAATAGTCACCGTAGTTCGACACAACCCAAGTCTTCGTAACATTTGAACAGTTCATGAAAACATGCAACGTTTTCGTTGTTTCCACAACGTGTGCAGGACATATGCTATGTCTACGAATGTTCACAAACAACAATGTGAGTCCTAACATGATTTTAAATATCACACTGTTGATTGTGAACACTGTAACAATTTGCTTATTCAGATGTATGGTCGAAAGCAACGGAAACACACACACACACGGAAGGGACGGGAGATGAACCTACGCCTATTTACATGAACTCAGTACAGTATGAATCAATTACACAACGCTACCGAGTTAACTGACGTGAGCGCTGTCGAAGGCATACATGTAGGCTGCTGGCGTCACCCGCAAGACAATAGTTGGCAATAGCCAAGGCATGTGTTGCGGAGCGTCTAAAAGCATAATCAGTCGCAGAGGCAGCTGGAAACACACACACACACGCACACGGAAGGGACGGGGGACGAACCTACGACTATCTACATGAACACACTACTGTATGAAGCATTTACAGAACGCGCTACCGAGTTTGCTAAACAGAGCGCTGTCACAGGCATACTTGTAGGCTGCTGACGTCAGCCGCAAGACAATAGTTGGCAATAGCCAAGGCATGTGTTCGGGCGTCTAAAAGCATAATCAGTCGCAGAGGCAGCTGGAAACACACACACACACGCTGCGGAAGGACGGGGACGAACCTACGACTATCTACATGAACACACTACTGTATGAAGCATTTACAGAACGCAGCTACCAAGTTTGCTAAACAGGCGCTGTCACAGGCATACTTGTAGGCTGCTGGCGTCAGCCGAAGACAATAGTTGGCAATAGCCAAGGCATGTGTTGCGGGCGTCTAAAAGCATAATCAGTCGCAGAGGCAGCTGGAAACACACACACACACGCACACGGAAGGGACGGGGGCCGAACCTACGACTATCTACATGAACACACTACTGTATGAAGCATTTACAGAACGCGCTACCGTGTTTGCTAAACAGAGCGCTGTCACAGGCATACTTGTAGGCTGCTGGCGTCAGCCGCAAGACAATAGTTGGCAATAGCCAAGGCATGTGTTGCGGGGCGTCTAAAAGCATAATCAGTCGCAGAGGCAGCTGGAAACACACACACACACGCACACGGAAGGGACGGGGGTCGAACCTACGACTATCTACATGAACACACTACTGTATGAAGCATTTACAGAGCGCTACCAAGTTTGCTAAACAGAGCGCTGTCACAGGCATACTTGTAGGCTGCTGTCGTCAGCCGCAAGACAATAGTTGGCAATAGCCAAGGCATGTGTTGCGGGCGTCTAAAAGCATAATCAGTCGCAGAGGCAGCTGGAAACACACACACACACACACACGGAAGGGACGGGGACGAACCTACGACTATCTACATGAACACACTACTATATGAAGCATTTACAGAACGCTACCGAGTTTGCTAAACAGAGCGCTGTCACAGGCATACTTGTAGGCTGCTGGCGTCAACCGCAAGACAATAGTTGGCAATAGCCAAGGCATGTGTTGCGGGCGTCTAAAAGCATAATCAGTCGGAGAGGCAGCTGGAAACAAACACACACGCCACGGAAGGGACGGGCGAACCTACGACTATCTACATGAACACACTACTGTATGAAGCATTTACAGAACGCGCTACCGGGTTTGCTAAACAGAGCGCTGTCACAGGCATACTTGTAGGCTGCTGACGTCAGCCGCACGACAATAGTTGGCAATAGCCAAGGCATGTGTTGCGGAGCGTCTAAAAGCATAATCAGTCGCAGAGCAGATGGAAACACACACAGACACACACACACACACACACACACACACACACACACACACGGAAGGGCGGGACGAACCTACGCCTATCTACATGAACACACTACAGTATGAAGCATTTACAGAACGCGCTACCGAGTTTACTGAGCAGAGCGCTGTCAGGAGGCATACCCCTACGTGAGTGGTATCATTTGCAAAGGCAATGCGCCCTTTCGGGTGTTGGACAGAGTGCGAGTCACGCAGTCTGTTACCATCCCAAGTCGCCGCGACACTAACACGTTAGTGCTGCAGTCGAGAATAACAAGTAACTACTGATCAGTACATCACTGCATACTGGGCATGCTCAGACACTTAGACTCGGCACAGGGCAGACATGCATACACATGTTGCGGCGGCATGGGTGGCGTAATGTGGACCATCGTGTGTCCAGCCACACAACAGAAACCTGGCCATGCCACAGGCGTGGCGTTGCGTGAGGGATAGAGGCATGCACCGGGGTATTACTGCAGGCGGCTGCGGTGTGCACTGTGCTGTGTGTCTATCTACACAGCTGCCTACTGGGCATGCTCAGACACTTAGAGTCGGCACAGATCAGACATGCATACACATGGTGCGGCGGCATGGGTGGCGGAATGCGCAGCATCCTGTGTGTCCCGCCACACAACAGTAACCCGGTCATGCCACAGACGTTGTTGTTGCTGCAGGGAATATGTAGGTGCAATTAACCATGTGTAGGACTGGCCTACAGTTTGTTGCATGCTACAGACAACCCTCACAAACACAGGATACCTTCACAGATGTCCTGAGGACACTGGTGAGTGGGCATGCTCTCACAACAGCACCGTTTGTGTGACATGAACCACCCATACATAGCCTGGGAACATTACCCATGGCGCAACACAGTACGCCAGCAGTCCCAGGTGTTCACACACCTGGCCACTGTTAAACAGCCATGCACCATACATACCAGGGGGGGGGATGTCTGACAGTTCTGCCCATCACGCATGGTGAGGATAGGCCCCACACAGGATGTACAGCCCTCAATGGTGATGCAAGAACGTATAGTGGATCCACTGGTCATCCACTCACTGTAACCAACACCAGCATGGGGGACCTCAGTGATGACCTCTCCACAGAAAACCACACACATCATATGACCCGTGTGGTACCCTACATGTGCTCCATGGGAATGTTGAACAGAGGCCAGACCGAAAACGCATACCGAATGCCTTCCCGACCACCCACATGCATGTCTGCAACAGGCAAACATGATGACATCAGGACCTTGTCCACCACAGGTAGGCACATGGTGTGGTGGACCGCAGCCACTGACTACCTGTACATCAAGAGTTGGAGCTACTACATGGCAGGGCAATGACAGTACCAGGGAAACCATCACCCATTCATACCGGCGTCACCATACGGCCCCACATACCAACATCCAGGTCCGCTCGTGGGAGTGGTACTGCAGAGGGCACATGAGATAACCACAGGGCCTTCCCTAACTGTGGTAAGGACATGGTTGGGGGCACACAGACCTGCCTGGAAATGGTCCAGAATGGTACAACAGTCACTGCACCCACAGACATTGTCTGCATACCACAGGACATGTTCCATGCATACATCCCCAACAGGAACATATCCATCCCACCAGAGTGTATCCTCCAAAACATGTCATATGGCCTGGGGTGATCCCATATCTCTATGGCGTTTGACACGTCAGCAATGGGCACCGATGGTTTCCCTGGCTGTGTGCTACCCATCCTCTTTGAGGCCCTCGGCCCACACATGCGCGCACTGTGTCATGTTAGCCTTACTATGGGCTATGTCCCCAATGGATGCCATATGGCATCTGTGGTCCCACTATGCCAGGGTAGTGCTCCTATGGACTGTCAACAGCCACACCCTATACGCTTGACAAATGTTGTCTGCAAAGCTGTGTGGAGGTCCATACAGGTGGTCATGGTTACAGATAGCGGTGTACAGCCAATACGGGAACATACCCACAACTACATAGTCAAGGGCGGATCCTGCCTCCCGAACCTGCTCGTCCAGTCTGGAGTGTTCACCAAGGCCATTGATGGGGATATGTGGGTTTGCACACAGTACCATGACCTGGTGGGGCGTTCAGAGCACACTACACATGGGACCCATGTAAAGGCTCGCCAGCATACATGTGGGGACATATGTCACCCGATGCTTCTCACACAGGTTGGAAGTCACACCACACAGGGTTGGTGCTGAAGGTGCTTTGTCACACTCATATCTGGACCCAGTGGAGGGCCACAGGGCTCACTCCTGTGCACCCTGCCAGATGGCATCCGACCTTCCAATGTGCATGCAATCATAGGGGGATTGTAGCAGACAAGGTATGCAGATGACTACGCACCGGCCGACATACCCAGCACCCCATGTTACACGACCATCCACCTAGGGCGTCATAGACATGGCTGACTGGTGCCAGAGCCATGGCCTGCTAACAAATGCCAGAGAAGGTGCAGCCCTACCCAGTGTGAAGAACATGTTCGTCCCAATTTCACATGTAGGTGGTAATGCGCCATTAAAGATGGTGGACATGTTCAGGGTAATGGCTACCACACCTGTTGGCAACCTCTGTCAACACACACAATGGCAATGTGGGTGTGAAGACATTCCATTGTGGCCTCCTGGTCTGGATGGAATGGCAACCACATCAGGGTGTTCATTGTACCCTGTACACATCACACACCAGTGCAATGACTGCGCATAATGGCACATGTGGCCTGTAGCTAACCTGATGCCTGCAGCACTCGGAAGGACCGCAAACGTTCCACAAGACGGGGATGACGCTGCTAGGACATGTGTCACAAGGTGCACGGCCAAGGGGACACTGGCTGTGGATCTGCACAGCACAGCTGCTCCGTGGTGATCTGTGCCCGACATACACGGCCATGTCTGACCTGGGTGACATGGGCACATTCCACCTCCCAGGCCCCATGCGAACACGGGCACAGAAGCGACTGTCAGACACCTCAACCCAAAGATGAGTGGGACGTGCTGGGGGAACAGGGTAACGGCCAGACACACAGTACAACACGGGGAGGGGTGCCAGGCCATGTGAAGGAAAGGCCCTGACTGCCTTTGTCCAGGACTGCTACTGACGTGTGGATGTGTGACTATAGTTATGCGCCAGTCAACCTCTGTGTGTCACTGCTAGACCAGGGACTGGGGACTGATGGATATGGCATCACCATCCTGAGGGGTGTTAGATGCCACACACAGTCATGCTAGGTCCACACATGTCGTAGGGCACATATCCTGTCACGTTCATGTGTGCCTATGTACCTATGTAGGGGTCCATGCCAGATGTGGGTAACTGTGCTATGCTGATTTTGCCAGACATGCCTGTGGGTACACCACAACTACACGTGGGGAACTAATTACAGTGCTCCCAGTAGGCACGTGCAAGTACACCATCAGTATCATACGGGTTAACTGCACCGACATGGTGCTACACATGTAACCACCACACATACTGTGTACACATATCAATGAATGGTGCACCTGTCCTGCATGGTATGTCTGCTGCATGATGTCCGTGCAGAACACACATCACATACACACCTGTCACCAGCCATACACACACACCACATACACAGCACGTACTATGCGGACACAGGTATCACATACACCTCTCACTATCGTGTCCACCCTGTGCATCATAATATGTCAGCTTAACCGTGCATTGATGGTGTGGCTCACAGTTATGCGGCAGAGACTTAATCATTTGCACAGGGTGATATGTGTGCCACAGGCATGGGCTGTACCAATGGATGACATCATGTGTGTGTGTAAGGGCCAGTGCATTGAGTGGGCATGACTATGTAGATTGCATGTGGGTGTGGTGGAGCCCTACAGTTGTGTCTGCTGTGTGTGGGTGTGTGTGTACACAGTTCAGTCATCTGTGATGCCTACACGGGGTATGCTTGGCAGCCCCTGACTGTACAGTGCAGGTGTTACGGCTCACTGTGTCTGCCGGCGGCAAAGTGACCCGCGCCTGCCTGGGGTCGCACGGGCACGACCGGGTGGAGGTACAGACTGTCCACTCTCCGATGTCACATGTCCGCTGGAAACGTGCCCGCGACGGGGCCGTCCAGGGCCACGTCCACGTGGCCTGCTCTGTCCAGGTGTGGATGGTGTGGTAGCAGCTGCAGTGCTACTGCTACCATCACTGTCTGTGTGGGCATGGGAGGTGCGCGCACGCTGACCTGCAGCAGGTGGTGTTGCTGGCACACGCGTGCCCTATGCCTCACCCCTACCTGGTGTTCCTGCACGGAGTGCGCACGCTCAAGGATGGCCAAGCCTCGGTCGATGAGACCAGCCATATCGCCCAATCTCCTATCCAGAACATCGGCAAGATGCTGTTGTGCATTCGCCAATGCCTGGATGCTGTCATTTAGGGTACGGATTGCAGACCTCTGCAGCCTCTGCCCCTCCTGGTTCTGCCATTCGGCACGTGCCTGCGCCGCCATTACAGTCTGGAACATGCGTCTGGTTATACCAGCTGCTGCACCCTGGACGGCAGGTGTATGTCTAGTGGTGCTCCCCCTACGGGCAGCACCTGCCACATGCCTGCGTGGCACTGCACCAGTCCTTACACTGGCAACATCGTGTCCCCACACCTTCTGCAGCCACCACACATTCCTGCTCGGGGACAACAGACGCTGACTGACCGTCATCTATGGGCAACGGTGTTGGGGTATGTGTCGGCATCTGAACTGTGTGCAGGGATGAAAGGGACGTATGTGTGATGTTCTCCAGTGGCACAGTCTCTGCCTGTGACGACCCTGCCTGTGCCTCATGCACATGCTCATCACCACTAGTATCTGTGGGGACACTAGCATCAGATTGACCGCAGGAGGGTAGCACCTACAGCACCTGTCAATACAAAGACATACCATCGGTTACAATACAGACACACACACACACACACACACACACACACACACACACACACACACACACACAGACACACACACACACACACACACACACACACACACAGCATGCATGTGATTATGCAGGTGGCATGCAGCATTCACACAACACAGACCAGTGAATGCAGACCAGACATTCTTAGTGGCAGTATGTACACTGCCCTGGTGGGGACAGTACAACAGGCAGGTGTCATTTAGTAGGCATGCAGTACACACATTCATGGTAGTTTGCATGCATCAGCGTGATACACCGTGTGGCCACGGGCAAGTTGGGAGTACACATGGCTGGCAACAGTATGTAATGTACACCGCAAACATGTGCGGTATCATGTGGATGTGAAGATGGTGTCCCACCGCATGCACCACATCATGATGGCTGTCATGGTGCAGTGTTATGTGTACAGTGTACAGATACAATGTATGTGTAACAGTGATGTCTGTGTAGGTACGTTTGCTGTGAGCTGTGTGCATAGCTGCACGGTGTGTGGTGCGGGCTCTGTGCCACTGCACAGTAGCAGGACACAGCTATGTGTCTGTGCGATGCGTGACCTGGACGCATTACATTGCCATGTCTGTAAGCCAGTTCAGCTGCTCAGCAGCACATATATGGTGGACATTGGAGGCACCTGTAGTAGCTGTGGAGAGGAATGTCATGTCACTGGTGTACTACATCAGATGTCCAGGGGTCCACTACATTGATGAACCCACTATGTGTGTACAGGGTGCAATGGTGAGTACCCACTGTGGATGTGCTGTGTGGCAACATGCCTGTAGGTATCAACCATGGCCTTGTCTGTCTGACTCATTGACAATTGTGTGTGGTAGACATTGTGCACACGGCCCTGTGGTGGCCCATGTGACATACACCCATACTAGTGTGACGTGTCACATTCTCTACGGATATGCTGACAGTGTGTATGTCTGCTATGTTGTGCATAGGTCATATCATGGTGTGACAATGCTGCAGCCAGACATCCACGTGCATGGGACATGGCATGCGCCATGTCACAACGTGTGCACCCAATGCAGGGGCATGGGTCACATTGGTAACACCTGTGCTCTGGCCAGATCACAGCTCACTCTGTGGTACTGTGTCCATACTGCACTGGCATACCAATGCATACTACACATGCAGCCATTGTGTAACACCTACACCATTGTATGCATAGCTGAATGCACGTAACACACCAATTGGTTGTGTGGTGTCATACCACTCTACGGTAACGGGTGTATCTACTGTACATGGGTGGTGTGTGTCGGGTGGTGCGAGCTGTATACCGTGACGGGGCACACACAGGTGAGCATGTCATGCCTAGACACATGGGGAATATCAATACAGCAGAACATGCGTTTGACTGGCAACAGACTTACCTGCAACAGACCCTTGGCCTTGCGACACGCCAGACGTACCTGTAAAGGCATTACACAAAGGTATACACATTAGCCATTACTATCTCCACGGTCAGCACTGTGCATGACACATCATGCATGTGTGTGGTTGCATGTGCTATGCACATGTCTCTAACACAACATAGCATACAATGGTTTGCATCTTGTGTGGCCATATACCTGGCATGTATTGCTATATCATGTGTTGTACTATGACACCCACACCCACGTCGCCTATCATACAAACATGCAACACTGACTTACCATGCAGCTCCAGGCTCATAGCTCGGGAGACACCCACCTCCACGATGGACGCAGGTGTTTCTGCGTGTTGTTCCATGGGTGTCCCCAGACTAGCCAGGAGCTCCTCCGTAGCTGTGAGTGGGGGCTGTGTTGGTGGCCCACCACCTGTCCCACGTTGTTGCCTGGCGATTGCAGCGGCACGCTGTCTTGCATGCCGGATCAGGTCTGTGCAGTGCCTGCGGATTTGTTGGTAGCTGCGGTTGGTTCCGCCCACGCTGTTCACCCTCCTGCACAACTCCTCCCACATCTCCTGCCATTCTTGTGCCTGCTGTGGCACATGGCTAAACAGGGTGTTGTAGTTACTCTGGAGGTATGGTATGATGACCTCCTCCTCCTGTCGGCTAAATGGTGGAAGCCGGGAACGTGGCATTATCTGGAAGACATAATGATGGTGGCAGGTCACATTCACACTGCTGTGCTGGCATACTGTTGGAAATGCATTGCTATGACATGTACGACATCTGCACAGTGATCTGTGAAGGGCATCGTGGCGGTGACACAGCCGATGTTGTGGCTTCACACCATTGAGCACTGGGTGTCACATCATATCTGTGTGCCACCCCATCACACTGTGCACGCACCATGTAGATGTTAGCCTGCCATGGACATGTGTACCTGGCTGCACCTATGTCCATATCAGTTGGCATATGTCCCCATGTGACGCCTGTGCTACTGTTCACCTGTACACTGTGTATATGTCAGTACACATCACGTCTGTGTCCATTGTGAACGTCAGCAGCGGCACTGTACACATACACATGGACACCTGCACATGCATGTGTTGTGCCATGTACTTCCACACAGCACTGTACCGGTGCTGGACAACTTGCCCCAGCTCACCTGTGTTACGTATGTGATACATGGAGCAATGTGTAACCATGACACATTGGCAGGAAAGGCCATGCATAGCGTGTACATGCACACATTGTGCAGAGCATCACACAGCACCTGTAACATGACAGGGTGCATCGCCACCACATTACTACTGTGTATGGTTGATAGTGAGAGTGCCTTTTGTCCATTGCACCATGTGGGACCGTGATAGCTCATGCAGCCTTGCTGGTCATCTCTGCATGATATGGCAGGGTATGCCACATACATGGCAATGGGTGTGACCCACTCAGGGGCTGACGGTATTGGCAGGGTGGCTGTCCATTGCTTTTGTCATAGCTGTGTGAAAATGGACATTCCACATGTTTATCACCATGGTGTGGACACTGTCCTCCAGCGAGGTATGCTGTACGCTGCTTGTTGAGGGTGTGTGTGGTGCATGCAGGTATCACACATCCATGCATACACTGTAGCCCTGGCAGGTGCTATGTGCTGGGATGTTGATCGACACAATGCTGTATGTGTACACACACCGCTATCCCATGCACATGGATATCTGCCTGAACTGATGTGGGTAACACATATGTGTACATACATTGCCCGCTGCCACCCACATGTCTGCTGCTGCACTACACACCACCATCCCTCCCTGTGTGAATGTGGTGTTGGCCTCAGCAGAGGTATCCGTGTATGGGGACATGGTTGTTCACATAGCAGGCCCACTGATGGTATCGTCGATCTGACCATACACATATGATGCACGCCTCACACATACGACCCATTCATATTGTTGTGGGCAATGGTGACACGGCTCTATTGGTAGGGCCGAGCCATGCGCAGACATACATACCCAGAGGCAGGCACGGCGATCTGTGTCATTGGCGGACTATTGGTGTGGTTTGGCACCTAACGTGTTTGACTGCAGGTGGCGAGACCTACTGTGCACATGTCTACATGGTAGGCCTGTTCTACGGTAGGCATCTGTGATGTGCTGTGCACATCTCATACCTGCACATTTGCTTGTTGTCCATCGGTCCACAGGCCAGTGGTGGGACATACAGGGATGTTGCGGAACATATGTACATGCGACCCTGTACAACTGTGACGCTAGCCTCTCAGATGCTCATGTGTCATGGACGTGAACACCGTACACACACATGTGGTTGTGGGCCGGTCCATACCCATCTCCACCTGTGGGTTGCTATCATCCCACACACTCCTTGTACTGTATGTTCAGGCTATGCAGCTATGTGGGGCTTGTGTGCATACAATACGATACTATGTGCCTTTGCACCCATCACAGACATTGTCACACAGGTACACCGGCAGCCATACACATCGCAGATTGTTGTCAGCATGTCACATGTGGTACACACCTAACACATCTCCTGCGGGACATGGTACTCTGTATGGGCATGTCCAGTAGTGACATACCACAGCTACCCCTACATGACGGCTATGCAGGACATGTCTGTGTACATCTACTGTGACATATACACAAGCAATGCCCCCTACCGACATCACATGGTACTACCTGTGGAGTATGTGTGTCTGCATCCATGCTATGGCCATAGATGACAATTGTACATCTATATGTGCAACATACCTCAGTGGGGGTTGTCATGAGCACATGTTCCATGTGTCAATGCATTGTTCGTGTCTGTTGGGCAGTCATTGTTGTGCATGGTTTACATGGCTGACATAGTGTACTGTGTCTGATTCCAGGTACTTCATTGGGCTACCAGCATTGTACATTTCTACAGCACATTCCAGCCATCATGTAGCCAGCTTAGATGACAGTGGGGGTGTTCCGCCATGTGCACATATGTCACACGGTGCAAGGGTGACTGACACACATTGTCGGGACTGGGTTCTGACTGCTGTGGATGTGTGGAGCGGTGTTGACAACCATGACTGCACCAGATGGTGTCTTCTGGGTGTGTGACATTCACAACAAACACCCACATTCACATAGCAGCACATCGCCCACGACAATTGACATTCCTGCCTGAACACTGTGTACGGTATGTTTGTATGACCACTGCATATATCACTGGTGGCCACCAGCATGGCTGCCTACAACAGCAGTGTGTATCCTGTGCAAACATGGGTTACACCAGTCACACCACACCTGTGCCAGCTGGCCCTGTAGTGGGTGACAGTGCAGTTCCATTCATCATGTAACAGTATACATCATGCACCAGTATGTTGCAGACATGTGAACAGCTGTGCTACTCAACATATGCACACATGACACATCACCTGGTACACCGTGTCTGCCTTGCCACCTGCTATTGTGACCACCCTGTGATGACATTGTACGGCCCACATGGACGTGGACATGTGATGGCTCAATGGTGAATTAACCGTCCAGGTGTGTGTCTAGCCAGGTGTCCAGTAGCCACTGGTCTGCATGCAGGGATAGTCTACATTGGCCTACTCTGTCACTGGGACTGTTGACTATGGTCATACTGTTGTTATGCAGGCATGTGCTGTTTGTCCAGTCTGATAGTCGTGTTGAACCACACTACCGTGGCACACATGATGTGTGGACATCTGGCTAAGGTGTGCAGCCCACATGTACATCTTCTCATGCTATGCTGCCTGTGCAGCGGTGTCACATGTCTGCCTCTGGCAGGGCTGTCACAGGTAGGCACAGCATGCAGTGATGTGTGAGAATGCTTACACCCTCCACTGTGCTGTACAGTAGCACTGCACACACAGTACAGCACACATGTCATTTATCTACGGTGCCTGGGACATGCCTCCATGCCCTACATGGCACACCTGCAAGTCCAGATTGTACACAGATCATACCTCCCAGTCACATACCTGGACTGCAACACACACAGGTGGGTGGTTCCCACACCACACCGTGATTTACACACATACTGTATTTTCCCATGACACATTGCATCATAGGTAGTCCATGTTCAGATAACCATGTTTGTGGCCAGTACACACATTGTGACACGCGACAGTGCAGACACTGTACACCACAGGTTACATGCCAGTCGGGTTGGCATGCTGTACATTGCACCTGGGACAGTTGCTACTGCTATGTATTGCGGGCAACAGGACCTTCCCTAGTATGGACTCCCACGTACCCACACATGCTTGGCCATGCAGTGCATAGCTGGGTGACACATTACACGACACATACCATACCTGCAATACCCTCAGCATGCACCAAACCTCCATGTGTCTGCATGCTAGGCCTACACACCTCCCCCCTCTGTTTGCTGAACATCCATGCTTACCATCCCTGCTAGCCACACCCTAAGCACACAACCATAGCAGCATGCATGGTACATACACACTACAGCCGGTATTACTGACATCCACTGACAGAGGTAGTTGAGGGCATGGCACCCCGTCCGATGGACAGTCTATGTGCCTATGCCAACAGTGATCACAGTGCACTTCTGCTACATTTACACACTGGTAGGGACCATGCTATCCCACACTGAGACATGGTGGTGCTGGCACTTTCACAGACGCCACAGTGGTATTCCTGTTCCATGCACACGTGCTGTATGGGCACATGTGCAGGCTGTTGCACGGTAGTTTTGTTCACCTGTGTGTTGTGTGTCACTTGACAGTCATGGTGTGTCCTGCTGGTGCATGACATACTCCACAGCTAGCTACCTACACATGACTGCCAGACATTGCAGTGTGGGCCCTCACGCAGTGTGGTGGTATGTCTCTGCTGTTTGACTACATCCACATTCAATGCAGCATACCACGGTCATGCAGGCATTGACGACACAGATGTTGCTGGCATCCTGCCTGCCAATGGGGTACCTACCAACAATACACACTCTCACTCACTACAGGGTTCCAATCCTTGCCTGGACATTGTATTAACCCTGTGGACACATACATAGTACTGTCATGCACATGTTATGTCTGGGAACACAGTCCCAATGTCACCTCCAACCGCCGTAGTTGTTGTATCCCGCCAACCTGGCTGTTACATGTCTCTGCAGCAGCACACGTCAGTGACTGCTAGCCCATTCATGTCCGTTGTGCACCCTGACCACCACACTACCACATCTATCACACTACACATGGATGGTACTGCATTGCACGTATGGGGCTGCATCTCTACACCCATGACTGGGCCATTCAGTATGGCACTGGGCCACATCTTGACATACATGCTTCACACACTCAATGACTACCTGCATGCCTTTCCTGGCACCCTTGTTGGGCTTCTGTGCGCCACAGCACACCACATCCCATGCTGGCCACCTGTCATATTATTGCATGGGTGGTTGGGGTGCTACAGAGGGTATCACATCAGACATGATCCGCTCTTTGCCCTTCAGCACCATTCCACTTTATGCTATTGACAGTGTACACATCCTGCATCACATCGCATTATGTTTCGGCATGTTACGCCATGTGCCTTCTGTACAGTTCACACAGTGGTGCAGGCATATCATGCTGACTCCAACATTTCAGGGACGTGTGGCATTGCACATTCCTCAGACATGTGGCCCCTCATGCTCAATATTTGCATACGTACACTACCTGCTGTCACACAGTACTGTACATGCCTACATGTACCACTTCTACATACCTGGCAGCATTCTAGCTCATCCTGCTCATGTTGCTGACACCCATACAGGTGTCAGTGTGGCAGATATATCATGTAGATATCATTGCATCAGTTACATCACACATAGTGCATACACATCACATTTGCATACTGACAGTCATGCGGTGTGTATCACATGGATACTGTCCGTATACAGGCATATCACGTTGTACATGGTTGATGTACACACACATGGCCCACATGGTGCTGTGGTTGCCATATTACACCATAGCGTGGGTACACATGTGCAGGACTACACATTTCTGGACCATATGTCTAGCTGATGCCTTGGGTGCCCTTGTACCTGTGCCATACACACATGTACACGCAGGCCGTGTTACAATGACACATGTGTGGTGTACCTTACACAATGGATACAACGTTACATGTCTCAGTATAGTCATGCTGTGCTCTCTACCCAGCTCAGACAGTTGACATATGCAAATGACAGTCATGTAACACATCTGTGCTCACCTGCATGCCACAAACACAGGGGTGTAATGTACTCTGCCATGGGCCATGTTCTCTACAGTACTGATGCATGTAGTACTCCTACATGGCGTTTGCTGTGGGCAGGGGGGGAGTAGCAGTCCTGCATGTGTGCACACATGCCACATTGCTCAGCCCGGGCGTCTGTGTGACATCCACAGACTGGACACACACCATGCTGTGGGACACAGGTCCTGTGCACATCCCACAGGGGCACACTGTGTCACTAGTCGTGTGATAGCTGCCTTGCTGGTGGGTGACACACACCCATGGTACCACCACAGCGGACGTATTGTATAGACATGACAGTTGACATCCAGTTCTGCCGCTCAGTGGACACTACCATGGGGGGGGGTGTCAGTACTGTGTACATTGCACATGTGTTTACACACGGCCCTGCTGGACATCATTGTGGCACACATTGCACCTGCTATGGAATGTTTGGACATGGTCACTTGCTGTTACCTCCATTTTGGGTACCTATTCTGCTACTACATTGTCCCATATGTGCAGGCCATACATATCTTGTGTATGTATATAACATTAGCCCATCGCTCCATCATGCATGCTATGCCTGTGATACTGTCTATGATTTGTGAACATATCCATCATGCCAGCTTTGCATTACACATAATTGACATAGTCGCCCCTACTGCGTGGGATAGGTGCACGTCGTGCGCACATTACGTATGACATCGACGGTATATGCCCATGCACATGTGTGCTGTGACACTATACATAAATGTCCTATCCTGCTGTGGCACTTCAGTGTTGGATATCCACTGCCAACATCGGCGTGGGTGGTGGCATTGTTCTGTGTTTGCAACCCCTATGGCAGACCTGGGGTAGGGTTACCACCTGTGCCTCTTTGCAAGGGACAGTCCCTCCTTGGGCAGTTGTGTCCTGACAAATGTATCACAAATGGCAAATGTCCTGAGATTGTGGGACATCACTATATCCCATTCTTATGTAAGAGTTGCATAACATACTTGTTTATGTATGTACATTCCTAACTGTTACAAGACACACAATAAGCAACTGACCTGCTACAAGACTACACATTTCATTATGCAAAAGAGTAGAGTTCTAACCTTTGTACTGACCATGGGTATGTGTCCACCTGTAACATCTGAAGTGTGTCCCGATTTCCCACTTTGGCCTTTTGAAAGGGTGGCAAGCCGGCCCTGGGGTTATCGCAGGTGTTTACATGTTGTCCCACTGCTGTGCACACGTTGTCCACAGTTGTTGGTATGCTGCGCGTTTTAGCATTACATATCCAACCTTCGCTCTCTCTGCCTGATGGACAGGTATCTTTACCTACACACACCGCTCACATACTGTACAGATTCGTCATACGTATCGTTACACACCAGTACATGTCGTGGGTTCGACATACCTTTCCGCCTTTTGTTCTGAGTTCGTCTCTATTCCCTTGTTTCTCTTGTTTCTCTTTCTCTATTTGGATTAGTTCGGTATGAACATACGGTTTGAATATCCAGGAGGTCTTCCTTATATTCGCCGCCGCCTGATGCATGTGGGTTAATCAGGCCAATAGCTGTTCCTCGGTGTACTTATGCGCATATCAGCGGTGATCCCCTTCCTTTCGTTCGTTCTGCCGGCACTAGGCCATGGTTCTTTCCTCGTGTGGCCGTTGGTTATTTGCAATACCTTCGTGAGGATGGTATGTATTGTATCATGTTTGTGTGACTGCATCCGCTATGTGTGTTGTCGGGTACATTTCGCTGTGGTGTTAGCCGTGGATTGTGTGTGTTGGGTATGGTATTGTGTTCGACATGTGGGTCCCCGTGTCCTGGCGGCGTCTGTCGATGGCGTTGTGCATTCAAATGTGTTACCTGGCTGTTCTTTTCCTGTACATAGCGAATGCATGGATGCATGAGCCGCTGCTAGTGTTTCCCAGGAGCTTGTTGTGGGTATGCCGCTGTCATTCACTGCCTGTATGTGTTTGCTACTGTTTTAGCTGTTATCCCTTTGATATGTGCAATGGGGTATATCTGCGGATGTGGGTGACGGGACGGTGTGTGAGTCTTGCATTTATACATACCAGATATGCTTGTGTGTGTGCTCCATCCGTGCTTAGGGAGCTGCGGGTTACCTGTGTGTTGTTCCGGGAATATTTGTTTTGTTGATGTCGTCTGCTGTCGGTATCGCCTGCATGTGTGCTTCCTGCACGTATTCCTCCTTCACATCGGTTATATATCTGCGGATGTTCGTCCGCGCCTACCATCCATTGGCATTTTGTCGCTGATAGTTACGGTGATTGTGGTCCTATACTTGGGGCGGACTGTATGCTACCGGTAGCCTCCTATTCGCGTGCCGCTTGCTTACGTCACGGTCGTGGAACACACCGCGGTATTTACCGGACCGTGACTGTTCACGATCGGTGCCGGGATGGCACATTCGTATTTTCGCCGTACATGCCTGATGCTGTGTAACGTTGCCGACGGACCGTGTGGAGTGCGTTATGTCCGCCATACCTACGGTCGTGGTTTGTACATGCGCCCTTTGCATCTCCTGTTTGCTATGGCCCTGTGGTACACTTTGGGACATTTGCGCTTTGCATCATTTTACGTCGCCACGTGCATAGCCACTGAGGAGATGTCGGTACTACTTTGTGGGTACTGCTGTACATACGCCTATGGTTCCTGTACTGTATGCCTACGCCTATTATTACACTCCGGCTGTGACATGTCACCTTCATACACAGTTTACACTGGCACACACATTACACACACACAGCGGAACACACGACAACCTCACCTCACACATACACATATTGCCGCCATGGCTGTCAACCTTCTATTGCTGGAGTGGGGAACACACACAGTAGTAATGTGAAACACATGGGCATAATGTGGAACACATAGTAATGGCATAGTGACAACTTCAGCTAAGTAGGTCATAGGTTGATTATGATATGATGATTTACTTACAGTGAAGAACCTTTACTAACTTACTATGAGTACATTGTATTTACCAGGATGTCATTTATATACATTCCTAACAATGGTTGTTTGAGAGACATTTTCAATGTGGAACTTGGAGGAACTGCGAGGAACATGCACTGTTTTACACCCCAGATGAGGTAATGCGTTCCTCATAATGTCGCACACTTCACTGGTATGCTTTCCGCCGCACCGACGGTTGGACACAATACCTACGTTGGCGCGACGGCGGAGGCGGCGAGTATCTCCGCGCACATGTACTCTGAATATGACACGCACATATGTAGGGTTGCCACCTTTCAAATGCCCAAGGTGGGACATTTTTACTATGTACGTCAGGTTTTGCATGCCAACACATACCCACGGCCAGTACAGAGGACAGCGATTCACTTTTTTGATGGAATACAAAGCTGTAGCATTACAGTTGCTTATTCTGTTTATTATCATATTTAGATGTTTCTTCTACAAAATAACTGTTTTCTGCAACTGATAGCGTAATTATGGGAAATGGTTTTGTCCTACAATCTCAGGACATTTGCCATTTTGTCATTGTTTTGCAGGACACAACTGCCCAAAGGTGGACTGACCCTCAACGTGGGACAGGTGGTGACCCTACACATATCCCGTTACTGTACCGTGGACCGGTGACCATCCCGACACGCGGATATGTATTGCTGCAGGTTAACATTTCCATGGCTGGCGTTACCTGCCCTGCCCACCCTCCAGGATGATCGGGTTGTCGGTCACTATGTTTAATATGTGGTGATTTCGCGTCTTACTTATCTGTGGCCTTGCATCCCTGGGTTCCATATTACCCTGTTGTCCTTTCTATCTGTGTATGCGTACATATATTTCTACATGTGTACTGATATGTATTTCGGTATCTGTGTATGCAAATGCGCACATGTGTGGTCGACTTGCGCGATAGTGGCAGCATATGGCTACGCCGTGTGCTGTTGAACCGGCGTGCGTTGAGGTGTTGGCGTTCCATGCTCTGCTGACTATTGGGTGTGCAGTGTTTGGCCGGTGCCTTTGTTGGAGTCACACATACGTCCGCACATACGGTACACAGTATGGGCGGACATGTTTGTGTGGCGTCCATTTTACTGTGTGTGCAGGTCAGGAGGTGTCAGTCCATGGGGCCTACACTGTCAAAGTATGCGTTCCCTCTTTGCCAGGGCGTAGGCATATTGGGTACGCCTCTGTCTACCTACTGGGGCTGGCTCAGTGTGTCCGTGGCGCCGCACGCCCTGTGCCTGTGCTTGCCCTGGCAGTTCTGGCGGGCTTGGTGGCCCTCCGGCATTATGTCCCTGCAGCAGCTGTTTCCGCAGAATCATATTGTGTAGCATACAACATACTATGAATATGTGGGCACTTGTGCCTGGAGAGTACTGCAAGGCTCCACCGGATGTATCCAAGCACCGGAACCGTGATTTCAACATCCCGAACACACGCTCTATGATTATTCTCGCTTGTGCATGTGCCTCATTATGGCGTTCTTGCATGTGTGTGTGTGCATTTCTGATGGGTGTCATCAACCACGGCTCCAGTGCGTAGCCAGCATCCCCCACAAGGTGACCTTGTGTGATGTCCCCACTGGCGAATACCTGATACAGCTGTGAGGCATGCCAGATATGGGAGTCGTGGTAGCTTCCAGGGCTGCCAGCACACACATCCATGATAATGCCCTGCGCATTGCACACGACCTGGCAATTGATGGAGGGTATCCCTTGCGGTTTATGTAGCGTCTACCCTGCTCCCCAGGTGGTGACTTGATTTCTATGTGCTGCAGTCTATCGCACCCAGGACCTCCGGTATTGTGCCACACGGTGGAAGCGGCGCGATATTGCTAGCCAACTCCTCCTGAGATGTGGGGAACTTTATGTGCTCATGGGCATGTGGTAACATGGCATCCAGGAACTGGTGTAGTACCCTGGATGCTGATGCCTGTGAGATGCCCATTATGTCCCGGTGGGCCTTTGAAAGGTACCTGTAGCCAGTATTCGCAAGCTCACACATACCTTTGTGTCCACTGGGATGGGCTCCCCTCTGTTGTCTCTTGTTCTCAGGCGCGGCCGGCACAGCTCCACTATTTGCTGTAACGTGTCCCTGTCCACCCTGTAGCGCTCTACTATCTCCAGGTCTCGCAGCCCCTGGTAGGTCACCCTTGGTCTGAACACTCTCCTTCTCCTGTGAGGCCTACGGTAGTTGTCGGCACCACCCTCCGCAACTCCGTCTGTCTCTGCCACATACCTATGCATCACCTGCCATGGCGGCACCCAGCATATACATGTTAAAAGTTCCCCGTCTGTTTACACCCTACGGTGCGGCGTTTGGGAAATCGCTGTGTGTTGTGCGATTCACATTTAGTACTGTTGTGCTATATACCCGGTGATGTCATTGGGTGTGTCTGCGGCCCTATCCATGGATTATTTCCGTGGTTTTACGCTTGCAGCTGCAACGGTACTGCCTGTAGTGTAACATTACAGTTGCCTGCATTGCCTTCGCCTGGCATCTTACATTACTGCATCCTGCACGCACATGGCATATGATGCATTTTATCTGCGGCCGCAGTTATGCTACATCTGTACTTGGCTGTGCTATTTCGGTTCTTTGCTCTTTGCATTTCTACTACATCCCCTATTATCTTTGCTCTCATATGCCTCCCTTTTCCGTTCTGCAGGAGTCTGCATGCAGACTTATCAGCTGCCGGCGCTTGCCCTTCCTGCATTGATTGGTGTTAATTGCTCGTTACGGATACATTTACACTGCTTCCGCATTTCCTCGTATTCTCAGCATTACCTTCCTATATCCCTGGTTGTTGCCGGTGAGGCCGTCACATGACTGGTTTCGGGAACGAGTCGCCCTCGTGCACATGCATTTGTACGCCGCATTCTGTACTGTCAGCGATCTATTTCCTAACACGCCAGTCATGATGCTGTAATATGCATTGTACAGCCCAGGTTTGCTGTCCTCCAATGTCCTTCCTCCTACAGTGGCACACCCCTGTGTGGTTCACATGTATCTGCTGTAGGCCACTCCTCGGTCTAGTACCGCTACGCCCCTTGCTCCATCCTTACGCTGGCGCCGTTTTTGCGATTCACTATTATCTGCCTCATTTGCATGGAATTGACTACTAATACCTGGTTACGGCGCGGACACCGCCTCCACTCCTTGAGAACCGTTCCGCTGGGGTTGCAGCTTTACATACATACTATGGTGTGTGGTGGCTGTCCAGCTGATTTGTGTTCTAATGCTCTTTCGGACATTATCATATTATTTCATTGCTTTACAACTTCTGTGCACACATCCCGGGGTCTGCTGTTCTTTCTACGACGTGCCATTTATGTCATTTTACATTTTGTGCATATTTTCTTCGGACATTCTCGGTGCCTTTCCACATTGGCATATTGCACCTATATGATACCTGACTTTTACAGCCTTCCGTTACTCCTCCGGTATGTTTGGGTAAATGTAAACCGTTTTGGTTTACATTGCCGCGTTCTTACGCCTTCGCCCGCGCCACTGGTGGATCGCTATTGCCCTCATTTGCATGGTGCAATACCGCACACAGTGTGTTTTGCATACCTACGCCGGGACCGTCCGGCGCACGCCGGTAGTGCACGTGGAATTCATTCATACCTGAATCGCTAAGCAGCCATATTTGGCGTTATAACGCCGACGCTATGCTGGCGCCTGGCGCAAGGTTCATGAATCCCGGGGTATATCTTATTAAAATAAACATATTTCCCAAAATATTATACTTAATACAAAATTTTTCATTGCCACCTCCCAAATATATTATTCAAAGATACAATAAACTAATTTTAAAATTTCTATGGTTTCCAAATAAACCCCGTATAGCCTTAAATAAACATTTGCCAGATTGGGAAGATGGTGGAATTAATTTACCGGATATTGATTTATATATTACCTCATCTGTTATTAAAAACATAACACTATGGTTAAATAATTCATACACACCTATATGGAAACAAGCCCATGAGCAGATTTACATAGAAATCAATTATAATCACATACAAGACAACTTAACAGTAATACCATCACCCCTTGTATGGATGTTAAAAGATTATTTTTTAGGGAAAAGAAATAATATTAATAAATTGCCATCAAACTATGTAAGCTCTACACTTTCAGTGTTCAGAACATATATAAACAAAATACCAAATATTAATTATTGGATTTTTCTTATTTTCCTATAGCTTTTACACCAAATATTTTAGATACATTCCAAATATCTAAAATAAATATACTTAAAGAAGAAACATTACTCTTTTGGCATCAACTTATAGAGAAAGGGAAAATTCTAACAAAGGAACAGATAATTTATAATTATAATATAAATAAAGACAATTGGCTGTTTTACAAAATCTAGGGCATTTTCTTATAAATAAAATAGAACAAATGCAACCTTCAGTTAGACATGAAGCTCCAAAACTCATTGAATACCTTATTCCTATCACAAAACAGCCTTATCAGGGTACAGGTTATTTGTCTAATATCTATAAAATTGTTAAAAAACAAAAACTATCATGAAAAATCATACTGGGATTATTATACTTTAATAAACAACCATCCTCCAGTTGAAGAAGAAAAAGTAATATTCTAAAATCTTCCAAATTTTCTACATTATCAAAATACTGGCAATTATTCACTTGGAGATATCTACATAGAAGTTTCTATACACCACATAGGTTAGCCAAAATGTATTCTATTGAAGATCAATGTTGGAGATGCCATACCAAGATAAAAGCAGATTGGCAGCATGTTTTTATGAATGTATATGTCTCAATATGTACTGGAAATCCATTAATTATTTTTTTCAGACTGTTTATAATGATAATTTTCAATTAACAAAGTCTTTAATTTTATTCAACTCTCCTATTCCAAACTGTGTACCAAAAAAAGACATTAAAATTCTATGGTCACTATTGGCTATTTCACGTAAAATCATAACTATACACTGGAAAAATGAGGCTTCGCCTACGTTCAAGGAATTTGAGACTTTAACAACAACAGTTGCTCACATGGAAATATTAACAGTGAAGAACAGAACTAAAAGATCTACTTCTTACTATTACTCTTGGATGAAAGTACTGGAAATACTTGAAAATATCGAAGAAGATATATCATCTTATGTTTCTAACTTTATATAATATAGAATTTCAATATTATTTGCATAGACACCAATGTAAATAGTTATATAATGGTTTGAAGTTAGTAATGTTTTAGAATTGTAAATATGTTATTTATCTTTATTTCATGTAATGTTTAAGACATCTTATTTGAAATAAAAAAAATATTTAGTGAAAAAAAAATCATACTATTTATATGGTTACAAAGTATAATGCAAAACTCCATTGGAAAATATAATTTAACTCAACACTAAGCCATAGATAAACATCATTACTACTTGGGAGTTCATACTTTCAAGACATGTTTGATGGAAAGAGAATCATTCAGCCCCAGAGGGGTTTACCTACCTTCCTGGTGTTATTTATTTCATTATATACTGACACGTGCACTTAATGGATTTTCTGCATTAGCATGTTTGCTGGTTATTTATTCTTCAACACAGTATTTAGAGTCACTGTGGTTTGAGAGGTGTGGAAAGACTCCTACTCCAACTGCCTCACTGCTGAATCACATAACTGTTTATTTACTTGTTTAATTTTGTTTATTTGGCAGAGTACTGATCAACATGTGACCATTTACAGGCTCAGCCCCAGCTGAACGTAGCAAGAAAAGAAAGCTAATGGTACAGGACAGTTAACAATATATGGAAGTTAAGTAAATTGCAATATAATTTGCTGTTAACACACAATATACAGCCTTTAATTACAGATGTACTTATTGCAATATAGAAAAAGAAACTGTGGGAGAAAGTAGATAAAGTGCAAGATGTACTGGTGTTCATGGGACTGTGTACATATTTACAGTAAAAATAATTATGAAATGTGGAGGGTTGGCTGTGTTGAAGTCAGTTAGGTGATGTGAGCTGTGCTATTCTAGGTACACTTGTACTAATTTATAAGAAAGTGCTTGAGCTGTGGATGAAATTTGTCATAGGTGAGAGTGTCTATGGTATTATTTTGGGAGGGATTGCCAAACTTTAGGGAGAAAGAGAGAGAAATTGTTGTCAGTACAATGGAGTCTAGTGGAGGTCGGGGGTCTGCAGAATATTGGCTTCTGGAATTGTAAGTTGGAGTGGCTAAATGAGTTTCATGGCAAATGGTAAGGGTGCTTACTGGTGCAGAATTTTGTGAAGTGTGGTATGGAATCTAGGAAGAGATTTGCTTTACCATTAATGGGGAGCAATTTTGCTTTGGAGATTATAGTGCAGTGATGTCCTTGGTGGGCAGTTAGTTATGAATTTGAAGGTTTTCTTGGAGGTAGTTTGAAATACAATCATATTTTTTGGAAGAAGCACCTGTGATAGTGGTAGATCATATTCTAACTCTGCCAGCAGTTTTTAATTTCCTATTTCAGCCTGGCAGGTGGGGAAAAGAACTGTGATAGTTTTGGGGACTAGAAAAGGAGATAGTTGATTTTGTTCTGAGTTTGTTAATGTGTTTCTGAAACTTAAGAGACTGATTTAGCTAAATGCTAAAGTACTGAAAATGCAAGTGCTTTCAATAGTAGTGTTGACCTATAATTTTAAGGGAATTGGAATATTCAAGCAGCCTTTTTCTTGTGACAACGGTTATCGATTTACTTTGCTTGGAGTTGAGAACACGTGTTTCCTTGGTGCATTAGTTATTCATTCAATCATTCCAGCTGAAGTTGATTTTGGATATCCCTAAGGTTTACATTGCCGCGTTCTTACGCTTACGCCGCGCCACTTTCGGATCGCTATTCCCCTCTTTTGCTTGGGGCAATACCGCACACAGTGTTTTTTGCATACCTACCTGGGGACCCGGCGACGCCGGTAGTGCACGTGGAATTCATTCATACCTGAATCGCTAAGCAGCCATATTTGGCGTTATAACGCCGACGCTATGCTGGCGCCTGGCGCAAGGTTCATGAATCCCGGGGTATATCTTATTAAAATAAACATATTTCCCAAAATATTATACTTAATACAAAATTTTTCATTGCCACCTCCCAAATATATTATTCAAAGATACAATAAACTAATTTTAAAATTTCTATGGTTTCCAAATAAACCCTGTGATAGCCTTAAATAAACATTTGCCAGATTGGGAAGATGGTGGAATTAATTTACCGGATATTGATTTATATATTACCTCATCTGTTATTAAAAACATAACACTATGGTTAAATAATTCATACACACCTATATGGAAACAAGCCCATGAGCAGATTTACATAGAAATCAATTATAATCACATACAAGACAACTTAACAGTAATACCATCACCCCTTGTATGGATGTTAAAAGATTATTTTTAGGGAAAAGAAATAATATTAATAAATTGCCATCAAACTATGTAAGCTCTACACTTTCAGTGTTCAGAACATATATAAACAAAATACCAAATATTAATTATTGGATTTTTCTTATTTTCCTATAGCTTTTACACCAAATATTCTAGATACATTCCAAATATCTAAAATAAATATACTTAAAGAAGAAACATTACTCTTTTGGCATCAACTTATAGAGAAAGGGAAAATTCTAACAAAGGAACAGATAATTTATAATTATAATATAAATAAAGACAATTGGCTGTTTTACAAAATCTAAGGCATTTTCTTATAAATAAAATAGAACAAATGCAACCTTCAGTTAGACATGAAGCTCCAAAACTCATTGAATACCTTATTCCTATCACAAAACAGCCTTATCAGGGTACAGGTTATTTGTCTAATATCTATAAAATTGTTAAAAACAAAAACTATCATGAAAAATCATACTGGGATTATTATACTTTAATAAACAACCATCCTCCAGTTGAAGAAAAAAGTAATATTCTAAAATCTTCCAAATTTTCTACATTATCAAAATACTGGCAATTATTCACTTGGAGATATCTACATAGAAGTTTCTATACACCACATAGGTTAGCCAAAATGTATTCTATTGAAGATCAATGTTGGAGATGCCATACCAAGATAAAAGCAGATTGGCAGCATGTTTTTTATGAATGTATATGTCTCAATATGTACTGGAAATCCATTAATTATTTTTTTCAGACTGTTTATAATGATAATTTTCAATTAACAAAGTCTTTAATTTTATTCAACTCTCCTATTCCAAACTGTGTACCAAAAAAAGACACTAAAATTCTATGGTCACTATTGGCTATTTCACGTAAAATCATAACTATACACTGGAAAAATGAGGCTTCACGTTCAAGGAATTTGAGACTTTAACAACAACAGTTGCTCACATGGAAATATTAACAGTGAAGAACAGAACTAAAAGATCTACTTCTTACTATTACTCTTGGATGAAAGTACTGGAAATACTTGAAAATATCAAGAAGATATATCATCTTATGTTTCTAACTTTATATAATATAGAATTTCAATATTATTTGCATAGACACCAATGTAAATAGTTATATAATGGTTTGAAGTTAGTAATGTTTTAGAATTGTAAATATGTTATTTATCTTTATTTCATGTAATGTTTAAGACATCTTATTTGAAATAAAAAAAATATTTAGTGAAAAAAAAATCATACTATTTATATGGTTACAAAGTATAATGCAAAACTCCATTGGAAAATATAATTTAACTCAACACTAAGCCATAGATAAACATCATTACTACTTGGGAGTTCATACTTTCAAGACATGTTTGATGGAAAGAGAATCATTCAGCCCCAGAGGGGTTTACCTACCTTCCTGGTGTTATTTATTTCATTATATACTGACACGTGCACTTAATGGATTTTCTGCATTAGCATGTTTGCTGGTTATTTATTCTTCAACACAGTATTTAGAGTCACTGTGGTTTGAGAGGTGTGGAAAAAGACTCCTACTCCAACTGCCTCACTGCTGAATCACATAACTGTTTATTTACTTGTTTAATTTTGTTTATTTGGCAGAGTACTGATCAACATGTGACCATTTACAGGCTCAGCCCCAGCTGAACGTAGCAAGAAAAGAAAGCTAATGGTACAGGACAGTTAACAATATATGGAAGTTAAGTAAATTGCAATATAATTTGCTGTTAACACACAATATACAGCCTTTAATTACAGATGTACTTATTGCAATATAGAAAAAGAAACTGTGGGAGAAAGTAGATAAAGTGCAAGATGTACTGGTGTTCATGGGACTGTGTACATATTTACAGTAAAAATAATTATGAAATGTGGAGGGTTGGCTGTGTTGAAGTCAGTTAGGTGATGTGAGCTGTGCTATTCTAGGTACACTTGTACTAATTTATAAGAAAGTGCTTGAGCTGTGGATGAAATTTGTCATAGGTGAGAGTGTCTATGGTATTATTTTGGGAGGGATTGCCAAACTTTAGGGAGAAAGAGAGAGAAATTGTTGTCAGTACAATGGAGTCTAGTGGAGGTCGGGGGTCTGCAGAATATTGGCTTCTGGAATTGTAAGTTGGAGTGGCTAAATGAGTTTCATGGCAAATGGTAAGGGTGCTTACTGGTGCAGAATTTTGTGAAGTGTGGTATGGAATCTAGGAAGAGATTTGCTTTACCATTAATGGGGAGCAATTTTGCTTTGGAGATTATAGTGCAGTGATGTCCTTGGTGGGCAGTTAGTTATGAATTTGAAGGTTTTCTTGGAGGTAGTTTGAAATACAATCATATTTTTTGGAAGAAGCACCTGTGATAGTGGTAGATCATATTCTAACTCTGCCAGCAGTTTTTAATTTCCTATTTCAGCCTGGCAGGTGGGGAAAAGAACTGTGATAGTTTTGGGGACTAGAAAAGGAGATAGTTGATTTTTGTTCTGAGTTTGTTAATGTGTTTCTGAAACTTAAGAGACTGATTTAGCTAAATGCTAAAGTACTGAAAATGCGAAGTGCTTTCAATAGTAGTGTTGACCTATAATTTTAAGGGAATTGGAATATTCAAGCAGCCTTTTTCTTGTGACAACGGTTATCGATTTACTTTGCTTGGAGTTGAGAACACGTGTTTCCTTGGTGCATTAGTTATTCATTCGCAATCATTCCAGCTGAAGTTGATTTTGGATATCCCTAAGGTTCAGACTGAATCTGTAGAGGATCACATATTTTTTATTGAAAAAAATCAACAGGCTGAATCTGTGAATTTCTTTTCTCTTGAATCCAGTTTCACACAAATCAAAGTATTCCAAGCAGCAGTGCCTTACATGCACTTCCATGAGGATATAAAGGTTTGTGCTTGCATTTACATGTGACATTCATGTCTTGTAAGTGCAGAAGCATCAGAACTCTGTGTCTCCAGGTTACATCAGTTGATGCCCACTAGCCCTTCTTAATGTACTTACTAGTGGTTATACGTTTCAAATTGCTGTAACAAAGGAAGATAATAAGGGAAGTAATTAAAATCCACCATTATTTATACTGTTGTATGTTTGCAAATTATATCAGATCACTGTTTTTGTGTTTATATGGATAAAATAGCAACAATCATTTGTAATCCCTGTGTTGAGCATTCTCTGATTAGTCCATTTTTAAATGCATGCTAATATTCTTGTGTCTGGCCTTATTAGATTAAGTGTTGCGCACACTCATCTGCATTTTATTTCCTCACTGTTTTGACATTTTGTTATGCATCATATGTTTTTCATTACTACAAAGCCTCTGCAGTCATCACTTCAAACATTTATTATTTTAACTTTACGCGGTGATGGGTCAGTATTAGTCTACTTTTTCGATGCTATATTCATTACATTTTATATCTTCAATTTCCATAGGCAGTATTTGCTTAGTAAAAAAAAAAAACACTTAGGCAGTAAGCTAAACAGGAAGCTAGTTTAAATGAATATTAACTGTTTAGGACCTACAAGTAACAAAGGACTTCATCATTCTGATGAAAGTCCCTTCTTATTTATAGGATGAAAGCTTAATATTCAGTTATACTGGTTTGCCGTTTACCTTGCTAAGTGTTTTTATTATAGGTTTTAATGTTTTCTCTCTACATTTAGTAGTATTTGTTTATTGGAATACTGAAACCCAATTGACAATGCTTGCAAATCTTATTGCTGTTTCATCAAATAGGTGTTTCTGCTAGACCAAGGGTTCTCCAGAAAATATGCAGGGGATCTTAACTGTCCAGTGAAGTGGATATGATTACTGCAAACAAGACGTTATATAAGTTATTTTTGGTCAGCTTGATTGTAATTATGTCCAAGAAAAATGATTTATGTAACATTTCTTCTTTATAGATATAATCTAGTTTGCTAAAGGCAATGATTTTTCACTTGCAGTGGTGGGTATACTTCCCACATTCTTTCATTTGTCATTTAAGAAGCACAGATGGGCATTTCTCCACAACAGCTACCTTAGAATTTATTCTTTTCTGAAAGTATATCTTGGGAGGGAATATGGGAAAAACTGTAAATGTTTACTAGAGGTAACCTTTATTTTAATCATGGAAAGAACAAACTAAAACTCAATAGAACCAAGACACTCTCCTCCATAAAAAGGAAGCCAATCTGGTGGTCCCCTGCCATAAACAAACTCTACAACAGAAGGAGGAAACTGATCCAGAATAAGTTGAAGTCCTAAGACTGGAAAAACTCCCTTATCAGCCTCAACAAAAAGTTGAGATCCCTCATCAAATCCTCTAAAGCTAGCTATGAAAACAGAATTACAGCAGATAGTAAAAACAACCACAAGGCCTTCTATAGTTATGTAAAGAATCTTTATGGCAATACCCAGATTTGCTCTGAGCTACTGCACAATGGTACCTCCTATACCAAGCCAACAGATATTGCCAATATACTGGCTGACAGATTCAGTGCCAACTTTACCCCTCTCTCCCCCACCAAAGGACCAATCACAATACCAGTAGATTGCCAGACACCCAGTATTACTGCTGCACAGGTTAAAACAGCACTGTTCAAGGCCAACAATACAGCTTCTATGGGACCTGGCTGTGCTCTACATGAACTACAGATTAAACTGGCACCACACCTGTGTGCCCTGTTCAATCACAGACTCACCCAGGCTTTGTCCCTACTGAATTGTGTACTGCTACAGTCATCCCTCTCCACAAAGGAGGAGCAACTACAGAACCTGGGAACTATCGTCCCATTAGCCTGATGAGTCTGATATGCAAAGCTATGGAACGCATCATCATGGATGTAATAAACAAGGATATAGGGAATCTCCAAACTCTGGATCCCACACAGTTTGGTTTTGTGAAGGGTAAATCATGCCTGCTCAACCTGGTCAACTTCTTTGAGTCAGTCAGCAGAGCTGTGGATGAAAGCAAGGTGGTTCATACAGCCTACCTTGATCTGGCTAAGACCTTTGATACCATTCCTCACTCAGGAATCATAGAAAAACTCACTAAGCTAGGCATCAACCCCTATATCAATAAGTGGCTTGCAAACTGGCTCACAGATGGAACCCACACTGTGAAAGTAGCTGACTCTAAGTCAGACTGCCGACCTGTCACAGGTGGAGTCCCACAGGGTTCAGTCCTGGGTCGTCTCCTGTTTGGTATCTACTTCTCTGAAGTCCAGGCCAACATGAAGAGACTCTGGCTGACAAAGTACGCAGACAATTGCAAGTTGGGAGCTATTATTAACATCCCAAGTGATGTTGACATCCTACAGAAAGGCTTCACTGAAATCAACAACTGATGTCAGAACCATGGCCTTAAGCTCAATGCCAAAAAATGTGTCATCATCCCCTTTGACAAAAACCTGATTCCCATGAATTATCACATCGATGGTAGTCCACTGAACACAGATGGAGTTATAAGAGATCTGGGAACACAGGTTGACAGCAACCTCTCTTTTGACCACCACATTGCTATTCTGGTCAGAAAGTCCTTCTATGTGGCACATCTCATTACTAAGGGTTTTGCATCCAGGAAGAAAGAGGTCATTGTCTCTCTCTACTCTTCCCTCATTAGGCCAATCATCAAGTACAATGCCCCATTTGGCATGTATCTCACTAGACACCTGCAACAACTGGAGAGGCCACAAAACTACCTCACAAAGAGGATCCTAGGCCTTAAACACTTGTCCTATATGGACAGACTCAAAAACCTCCAACTATTCTCTGTCTCATATCGCCTACTTAGAGGCAATCTCTGCTTGACTTACAAATCCATGTCTGACCCAGCTCTGTTAGAAATGCTACATCTAAAGAAATCTCAATCCCTCTATTCCACACACTCCAGAGACCTCAATCTCATTACCACAATCAACAGAACAAGCTGGAGGGACAGGTTCATAAGCCAGAGACTGCCCATGCTATGGAATATACTTCCCATACATGTCAAACAGAGCAACTCACTGAACCACTTCAAGAGAAATCTTGATGAGTGGATGGGAAATACAAAATTCACCCTGAGGATCACTCCAGTGGCTCTACTTGACAGAGGCACTGGGAAATAGGGTCGGGTGCCACGATGCCAGGGTAATCCTATGGGTTAGGCTTGTAAAGGCTCCAGGCCTAGTACACACCTATGTACCTATGAACCTAAGAACCCTAGATTTTTCTAAGGCCTTTGACAGCACCACCTTATAATTCCCAATCATTTTTTCTTGCCTTGGATAGAAACCTAGCTCCATGGACAGGTTCATCCTATGCACCTGTTTTTCGAGATATACTTCAAGGACATGTCTTGTGGGCTCTTCTATTCAAGATGCTTTAGGCCACAATTTGATGTTCCAAACGTGCACATGACTTGCAAACTGCATCACATCACATTTGCAAGAGCATTGACTTCTCATGTGATATCTGACACTGTTAGAACTTGTAGCATTCTTTCAGTTTTCCAAGTCAATGCCTTCCATTAGAGTCTCATATAAGTTCACATCTACACAGGGTACAGAGTTCAATATTAAGTACAATTTATAACCTCCAGTAATACCCTTATGTACAAAATAAAGAGATCGAGGTTCAAGAGTTCTGGGTCCAAAGTCTCATCATGGGGTCTACCAGATGGTATGAATCTCCAGCATCCCAGGTCATGCCAAGTCTAGTGGAAGTAAATAATTTAGTTCCATAATATGGTTTAACTTACATTTGTGGACCACCACTCCATCTGCATATCTTCTCTGGAAACCCTAAGAAGACAACATGATGTTCTGACCAAAAAAGTTGGTCCACTTTCAGATAATAGGTCAAGTGAATACATTTATTTACCTTTATGCAGCAGGCTAGTCCCTGTAGTGTTGTGGCTATTTTAGGGAAGACATAAGATGGTATACAAATGTTAAAAATTTGACCAGAACATCGGTGAAGATGTCCTTCTCTTCTTACCAATAAGCAGACAGCATGGAATTGTTAATACTTTTCTAAGATACCAGTAGCTCAGACAGAAGGTGCTTTGGTTTAACAACTTATTTGAAGCTCAGCACCTCAGACAACAGTACCCTCCTAACACTTTACTGTTTCATGCTTTGGTCTCCTTCTTGGAACACCTTTTTCATTATCCTCTCAGTTCTCTTGTCATCTAAGATGAATGCATATGTTTGAAACATTTCAACACATTTGTGGATGAAACATGTCGTTCAGTGTTACAGATACACTGGACTGTGAAGGTTGTTCCTCCTTTTGTGAATGCTTGCTATCACTCAGGTTGCCCATTAGATAGGTATGACTATCACCCAGGTTTTCCATTAGACAGGTATGACTGCTTATGACTACACTGGTCCCCATTTCTTTGGTTGCTATTGTAAGCTAGATGTAGCTCTTAAGACATGATCATATCGATCCATCAGTTATAGATGTTTATAAATCCTCTGTAACTGGGAGGAAGTGCCATGCAAAATGTGTGTCTCTCTCTGCACAGACAGGCATTTTCTGACCTAAGCATTGCACTGCCATCTTCCCTCTGTTAATGGTGGATATAGCTGAATGTAATCACATGTTGACATGTACCTGTTTGGACGTACACCTGTAAATCATGCATCTTGTGCCAGTGTGGCCTGCCCTCATATCTCTGTAATTCCCTTTTACCTTGTAAATGCTGAGCAGAATTTGATTTAATTTATTTTTCAAATGCTGTATAAGACACACACACACACACACACACACACACACACACACACACACACACACACACACACACACACACACACACACACACACATGCACACACACACCACATCTTACCTTCAGAGTACTTGGTGCGCAGTCTAAAACTCAAGCAATTTGTTGAAAGTAGCATGGCACTGGAGTAATTACATAATATATATACATCATAATGTATTAAAATCTCTTTAGCATACTATTTTCTCATTGGCAAATTTTGGTGCTCAGTTGTTTGTGTGGCTTATTGACACTCTTATTTGTAACCATTTTTTTTTCTGTAGCTGAGTATATGTATGTGACATTATCAAATGCACGCATTTAAACATCCCCCCTTTGTCACTGCTGACTACAAATTTGATTTGTATGTTGTACCATGTCTATTTTTATACTCATAAATAATGGTCAAAGTAACAATGACATACTTTTGATGTGCTATTGTGATAGTCTAAGCATGATGCATAGGCACTTCAGAGCAATGTCTAGGTAAGTTGGTGCCCTGCGTATTTCAGTTCAACAGTCCCCCAAAACCCTCAAACCAAAACTGAAGAGTAATAAAAAAAAAATTCTGAACTGAACAGTACCAATACTTAAATACTTACTGTTGTTACAGATGACTGAAACACAGAGATGTATTCATTTAAACAGCCAGCTGTTTAAATGTGTGAATGCCAGCATGCTGATACTGAAAGAATGGCCGCAATATATTGATGGTACTATACCATAGCCCCCCCAACCAAGAGATTGTGCCAAAGGCAGCTCCCACCATTTACCCTCTATAGCTATAGAGTCAGTATCCTCCATAAATGTCAGGCCTGTGGAAACCATTGTAAGATAGTACAGAAGACTGATGTGCTCCAGAATGTCCCCGACCCATCCAGATGGTGCCTTCCTTATGGGATATAGCAGCAGCCAGGAACTCAGGCAGCATAGATGGGCAGATGTGGTGGAAGATATTAATGTCATTGATGTCCATGGGGCAGATATAGGGTATTTTCTTGTGTATTTTCATACCTTGTCTTTAGTTGTAATGGCAACATCAGAGCTAGAATATAAAGTAGATGCTGTTGATATAGCCCACAATGCACCCCACATTGGGGGTACATAGGAATCCTTTGTGTAAAGCACAGGATTTTTGCTTTACAGTATGCACAACTGATACATTCTCATAGGTTCATTGGTTCATAGGTAGGTACTAGGCTATCGGCTCAAGGGCCTAAGTAAGCCTATCCAACAAGGTTCCCTGACTTACGCCACCCAAGAAAGTTATTTTCCTGTGCCTCTGTTGAGCAGAGCCACAGAAGTGATCCCTGGGGTGTATTTCCTATTTCCCAGCCACTCAAGAGTTTTCTTGAAGAGTGCTAATGAGGAACTTTGCTTGACATAGATGGGTAGCTTGTTCCAGAGTATGGGAAGTCTCTGGGGCAGGAATCTATCCCTCCAGCATGTCCTGTTTATTGTGGTGACAAGGTTTAGGTCCCTAGAGCATGTAGCTCAGAGGGATTGAGATTTCTTTAGGTGTAACATGTCCAACAGCTCTGGGTTTAACATAGCTTTATATGTTAGGCAGAGATCACCTTGGAGTAGGCGATATGCTATGGAGTAAAACTGGAGTATTTTGAGATGGTCAGTGTAGGGCATCTGTTTGAGGCCAGTAATCCTTTGTGAGGTACTTCTGTGGCCTTTCCAGCTGCTGCAGATGTCTTGTGAGGTACATTCCAAAAGGGGCATTGTACTCTATCATGGGTCTAATGAGTGTCGAGTAGAGGGGAACAATGACCTATTTTTTCCTGGATGAGAACCCTTTTGTGATGAGATGTGCCATGTAGAAGGACTTTCTGACTACTGTGGTGATGTGATTATCAAAGGAGAAACTACTGTCCACCTGGGTCCCAAGGTCTCTTATCACACATTCGGCGTTAAGTAGACTGCCGCCTATGTGGTAGTTCATGGGTACAGAGTCTTTACCAAAGGTGATCACAATGCACTTTTTGGCATTGAGATTGAGGCCATGGGTCTGACACCAGGCATCTGTCTCAGTGAAGCCCTTCTGTGGGATGTCCACATCATTTGGGGACTCGACTATGGCTCCTAGTTTGCAGTCATCTGCGAACTGTGTTAGCCAAAGGCCTTCTGTGTTAGCCTGTACTTCAGAGAAGTAGATACCAAACAGGAGAGATCCCAGGACTGAACCCTGCTGTACTCCACTTGTCACTGGTTTGAAGTCAAATTTGGAGTCTGTAACTTTTACAGTGTGGGTTCAGTCAGTGAGCCAGTTGGCAACCCATCTTGTGATGTAGGGATTTATACCTAGTTTAGTGAGTTTAGCTATAATTCCAGAATGGGGGATGGTGTTGAAAGCCTTGATGAGGTCAAGATAGGCTGAGTGAACCACCTTACCCTCATCTACGGCTTTAGTGACTGTCTCAAAGAAGTCAATCAGGTTCACAAGGCATGATCTGCCTTTCACAAACCCGAACTGGGTGGGGTCCAGAGTTTGGAGGTTACCAATGTCTTTGTTTATGAGTTCCATGAAGATACGTTCCATGGCCTTACAGACCAGGCTCATCAGGCTAATAGGGCTATAGTTCCCAGGATCAGTGTTAGCTCCCCCTTTGTGGAGTGAGATAACTGTTGCCATGCACCATTCAGTGGGCACAAAGCCTGATGTGAGGCTACGACTGAACATGGTGCTTACGTGGGGAGACATTTGGTTCTGAAGTTGATGTAAAATGCAGCCTGGGATGTTGTCTGGTCCCATGGATGCTGTGTTTTGGCTTTAGAGAGTGCATCTTTTACCTGCGTAGTTGTGATTACAGGGACTCTGCATTTTTCCTGTATAGATATGGGCCCTTTAGGGGGTGAGAGGGGGGTAAAGTTAGCACTGAACCTATCTGCCAGGATGTTGGCAATATCAGTTGGTTCTGTAATTTTTATGCAATTGTGCTGTAACTCAGAACAGATCTGGGTGCTGCCATTGAGATTCTTGACATAGCTATAGAATGCTTTGTGGTTGTCCCTAGAATCAGTGGCAATTTTGTTTTTATAGCTCGCTTTGGAGAATCTTATAAGGGATCTCAGCTTCTTACTGAGGCTGACCAGGGAGCTCCTCCACTCATGGGATTTTACTGTCTTTTGCAACAGTTTCATCCTTCTGTTGTAGAGTTTGTTTATGGCAGGGGACCACCAGATTGGCTTCCTTTTTTTGGAAGATAGCATCTTGGTTCTGTTTGGGATAGCATGATCCATGCACTTGTGTAAGTGCTTGTAGAGTGCATTTATGTAGGATTCAGCAGTCATAACTGTATTGTCATTCTGTATGGGTGTCATAAAGTCCTCCACTTCTGTCTTAAGAAGCATGAAGTTGGTTTTGGAGAAATTTTTTACCGTGGTTTCCTTAATGGGGATGGGGCGGGATGTGGATATCTAGGGTGATTAGCTTATGGTCGGATCTAACCAATGAGGAGATGACTTCAGGTGTGGAACACTGGTCACTCATGTTGGCAATGACTAGGTCTAGGATATTGTTGCCCCTGGTTGGGGTATAGATAAATTGATCCAGGACATTGGAATTTATGAATGTCTAAAAGCGTTGAGTGAAGGACTTGGTACATGAGTAGTTTTCCCAGTTAATGGTGAGGTAGTTGAAATTGCCCATTATTAAGGTGTTTGGTTGAACCCTAATATTTTCCAGTATATCAAGAAAAGAGGAGTGGGAATCCTTGGGCATGGTGGGGGATCTGTAGCAAGCTACAATTTGGATTGCAGTTTTGGCCAGAGTTAGTTGCACTTGGATAACCTCTGATGCATTATGCTGAGCAACTAGCCTGGAGGTGTGGATATCCTTAATGAATATGGACACACCTCCACCTTTAGTGTTCCGATCCAGGTTAGGTGGCTGAAAAGTGTGGTATGAGTTATAGCCTGGTAATGCAGTGGTGCTCTCTGGAGCCTTGAACCAGGTCTCAGTCACTGCACAGATATTAATGTTCTCCATTTTAAGGAGTGCCTCGAGGGAATGCATTTTGAGATTTAGACGTCTAGCATTGAGTAGCATTACCCTCAGTTTTTGCTTGCCTGTTTGTGTTTTCAGATTAACAGTATTCTTGTAATTTTGTTTAACTATTGCTTAAATTTAATTTGGAGCATAGTAAAACATCCTATTTCAGACTGACTTAAACATTTTCTAGTGAAAACCTGCTGCTTCAGACTGTGCATGGCTCAAGCATTTTTTAAAGTTACAAATGACATGTTTTAGGCAGAGTCAGTTGCACAACAGATTCGACTTGAGGGTTCTATTCCCATACTATGTAGATTGATTTCTAATATTGCTGTGTAGCATAAGGGGGGAGTGCAGCTCCTGAGTGCATCATCCATTGGATGAGGTCTTAAACTGAGACCCCATTTGACTGAGTTGATGGCAGCTCATGTGGAAGGGACAGATCCCATGACACCTATTGAAAAGAGTAGGGGAAATACATGTTCAAATTACCCCTAGAACTGTAAATACCACCTTGTATCTCCCCTGAAAATAGGCTACTGGCCTTGCGGGACTAACCCAGTTAACAAAGGAAACATAAAGAAACAATACTCTCTCCAGAAACCATGAATGGCATTGTAGAGCATATCTTTCACCTATCAAGAATGTTGCAGAATGGTTATCCAGATTTCTGACTCATACTTGGTCAGTCCCTCATGAAATTTGTGATTTTCTGGTAAAACATTTAAGACTGAAGTCAATAATTAATGTCAACCATTTGAATTTCAGCCTTCATACTTTTCAGAAATGTATGCCAATGCAAAACCTGTAATGCTATCAACTTCTCATGTTGATGAGAGCAATATTTAAAGTCTGTCTGTAATTGTGGGCCTTTACCATATGTAGCAAAGGCAGGGACATTCTGTGAAATTTGAAAAATTTGAAACCCATGGGTTTCTGTCATTTGTATTATATGTAGGGCAAACCCTTTGGTAAACCCAGCCAGTACTATTCAGCCTACAGAATCCATTGCATATTTCACCTATATTTGATTTTAGATTTCCAAAAAGGCTTTCTAGAATTTGATACGTTATTAAATCGACATTTATTTTTGAACACCAACTATTTTTTTTCTTTCCTGTTACAATAAAATTACTGTGTGCTGTGTGATGTGTGATATGTTTAGAAGATAAGCTACTAATTGCTTCAATAACGTAATTTGTTTTCCCGAAGGTATAGAAGTAACATAGAAAGAAAATAACCTGTATTACTTGATATGGGCACATCTTTTCAAGTAGCGCTTCAGTTTACATGGAATATAGCTTTTGGCTATAAAATGTGCATCAACTTGGCTTTCTAATTATAAGTTTGCTAGTAATAATTGATCACAACACATGAGTTATGTTTTCTTCTTTCATTATTTCTGAGCAAACTATGAATCATATTGCATTCCCACTACTTGCTTGAGTTTTTCCACGTGTACTATTTTATAGATGAAAGCAGTTTGTGTTTACCAAGAAAAACTCTATACACACACACCTTACACCTGTTTCACTGGATCTAACATTTGAGTCACATTGTTTAATCTCAGCATATGTAGCATTTACATATGTTTTTTTTTAAATGCTGAGTATTATACGTAGCTGTTTGCCAGTCTTACACTGGACATTGGTTGCACTACTCCAGGACTATATTAGATAAACACTATAAGCACGCACACACACACACACACACACACACACACACACACACACACACACACACACACACACACACACACACACACACACACACACACACACACACACACACACACACACACATGTATGTGTGTGTTTGTGCATATATGTATATGTAGTAATTCATGGGAACCGGGTTTTTCCTAAAGAGGATAACAGCACAGTTTTTGGCTTTGAGCTTAATGCCATGGTTCTGACACTATTCGTTGGTCTCAGTGAGGCCATTCTGTAGGATGTCAGCATCACTTGGGGAGTTAATAATAGCTCCCAACTTGCAATCGTCTGTGAACTTTGTCAGCCAGAGTCTCATTGTGTTGGCTTGGACTTCAAAGAAGTAGACCACACAGGAGAGGACCCAGGACCAAACCCTGTGGGACTCCACTGGTGACTAGTCGCCAGTCTGACTTGGAGTCAGCTACTTTCACACTGTGGGTTCCATCTGTGAGCCAGTTTGCAACCCATCTAGTGATATTAGGGGTTGATGCCCAGCTTAGTGTATTTTTCTATGATTCCTCAGTGGGGAATGGTATCAAATGTCTTGGCCAGATCAAGGTAGGCTGTATGAACCACCTTGCCTTCATCCACAACTCTGGTGACTGACTCAAACTAGTCAACCAAGTTGAGCACACATGATCTACCCTTCACAAAACCAAACTGTGTGGGATCCAGTGTTTGGAAATTCCCTATATCCTTGTTTATTAGGTCCATGATGATGCATTCCATAGCTTTGCATATCAGACTCATCAGGCTAATAGGGCAATAGTTCCCAGGGTCTGTAGTCACTCCTCATTTATGGAGAGGGATGACTGTATCAGTGCACCATTTGGTAGGGACAAAGCCTGAGGTGAGGCTGTGACTGAACAGGGCACACAGGTGAGGTGCCAGTTCACTCTGTAGTTCACGTAGAACACAGTAAGGGATATTGTCAGGTCCCATAGAAGCTGTATTCTTGGCCTTGGACAGTGATGTTTTAACCTGTACAGCAGTAATACTGAGTGCCTGGCAATCTACTGGTATTGTGATTAGTTCTTTTGGGGGGAGGGGTAAAGTTGGCACTGAATCTCTTGGCCAGTATATTGAAAATATCTGTTACCTTGGTATAGCAGGTGCCATTTTGCAGTAGCTCAGAGCAAATCTGGGTATTGCCGTGTGGATTCTTTACATAACTATAGGAAGCCTTGTGATTGTCTTTACTGACTGCTGTAATTCTGTTTTCATAGCTAGCTTTAGAGGATTTGATGAGGGATCTCAACTTTTTGTTGAGGCTGATAAGGGAGTGTTTCCAGTCTTGGGACTTCACCTTATTCTGCATCAGTTTCCTGCTTCTGTTGTAGAGTTTGTTTATGCCAGGGGACCACCAAATTGGCTTCCTTTTTTTGGAGGTGAACGTCTTGGTTCTATTGGGTATGGCGAGATCCATGCATTTATGTACATTATCGTACAGTGCATTGGTGTATGATTTGGCAGTCATGCAACTATTCTCCATTTGCATGGGTGCCATGAAGTTAGCCACCTCTATTTTTAGGAGCCCAAAGTTAGCTTTGGAGAAGTTTTTCATCATGGTTACCTTTGCAGGGTGGGGTGGGGTGGGAGTGATGTGGATTTCCAAGGTGATTAGTTTGTGGTCGGATCTAACCAAGGATGAGCTGACTATTGATGTAGAGCAACGGTCGCCCTTGTTAGTAATGACCAGGTCAAGGATGTTGCTACCTCTAGTGGGAGTGAGAACGAACTGGTCCAGGGCATTGAAATTAATGAACTCCAGGAAACATTGGGCAAGTGTATTAGTACATGAGTAGTAGTGGGAGTGGTAGTTGAAATCACCTAGTATGAGAGTGTTAGGCTGGATCCTAATATTATCCAGGCTGCTTAGGAACATGGAGTGTGAGTCTTGGGACATGGTTGGGGACCTATAGCAGGCTGCAACCTGAATCTCTGTCATACACAGTATTAGCTGCACCTGAAGTATCTTTGATGCATTATGTTGGGCTACCAGTCTGGAAGTGTGCATATCCTTTATGAATATGGAAATGCCACCGCCTTTGGAGCTTCAGTCCAAGTTCTGGGGCCGAAAGGTGTGGAAAGAGTTATAGCCTGGTACTGTAGGGGTGCTTTCTGCTGCCTTGAACCAGGTCTCTGTTACAGCACAAATGTTGATGTTCTCCATTTTAAGGAGTACTTTGAAGCTACCGGACCTGTATGTGGCCAGAAAACATCTTTGCTGGCACCTTCTTCACCCTATAGATAATAATAATAATAATTATACTTATAATATCATTTTCATTTATTTATGATTTATTCAGTGGACTAGTCCAATTAGGACTCAAGCCTGTTTTCAAGGGATACTCATATTGACTAGGAGAGACTTGGCCACAGGGGAAAGTCTCTGGCTCTTTTTGAGGCTGAGGGAATTTTGTTCTTGACCTACACTCAAATATGGCAGAGGATGGAGTAAAAAGGTGGAGGTTGCTGTGCAGGTTTTAAAGTAATGTAGAATATATGGATGTTGCAGAATCAGTGGTGTTGACTATACTGCAGTCTGGTGACATTAACAATACTTCACAAGAACTGGTGGATAACTTGAATACAGTACCTATTATTATGAGCATGAATGAAGGAGTCTGTTTTATTAAATGATTTATTTATTTATATTTGGCAAGTGTGACAAATTGCAGGTGGCACTACGTGAAGGGATAGTGACAGCATATCAGAAAAAATATATATATGCAACAGCTGTTCAGCAATAGAATAAAGTATAACAGAAGAAAATAATGAATCCTACAGGCAAAATAGATATATTATCTTGGACAAGTTTGTATAACCATTAGGTGTTATTATAGAGCAAATATTGTCAATTATATATACTGGAAAAATACATGCAGAAATGCCTTTTGAATCATTTATGCTTGCTAATAGGTTAGTCCACAAATATGTTAAATGTAGAGGATGTTCATCATGGCATAACATCATTATAAATGACTACTATTTTTTCATTCAGAATGGAAGATATTTTCCTTCTGCTGCTTTCACCCATGAATCCTGCATAGCCTCTTAGTGTTTCCCATCTGTTCTCATCTGCTTAGCGATCACTCCCCTAAATGTTACTTTCTCGAATATCCCAAGTCTGACTTTTTGCTGGATGGGCCCCACAACCTCTTGAGAAGTCTGCCTTGCAGTAATGAATGTTAAGAGCCCAGAAAGTGAGAGATTCAGTAGACAGGAATTGTAAAAAGCATAGCTCGACCAAAATAAAACCTAAAAAACAAAAATGGACAGTCAGTAAAGGATGCTCAAGATCAAATAGGGACACAACACAACCACAAAAAATAAAAGGTATGCTTTCATAACATACATCTTTACATTCAACCATACTAAAAAGATCAACTCCATGATTAATATCCAATAATTTCTCAAGAACAAAAAACACATTAACCTTTTTAAAAGTAGGCAAGTAGTAGCATGTTTAGCTAATGTATTGTTAGGATCATTATTTTTGATGGCTAAAATGTGTTCATAAATTCTATCAATGGGAGTGACCCTCTCAACATTATGAAAATAAATATAATTTACATCTGCCATTGTAAATATAGAATGTATTATGTGTTAAGCGTTCTTTTGTCAAAGGGTAAAAATGGATCTAATGACAATTTTTCACATTCAGGCTCAAAGTGGTAACAAAAAAAATAAAAGCAATGACAAGAGTAACCAGATAGACAGAAGTTGTCGATGTAAAAACAATAACAATAGTAACCAGATAGACAGAAGCTGTCGATGTAAAAACAATACAAGAGTAACCATATAAACAGAAGTTGTCGATGTAAAAACAATACAAGAGTAACCATATAAACAGAAGCTGTCGATGTAAAAACAATGACAATAGTAACCAGATAGACAGAAGCTGTCGATGTAAAAACAATGATAGACAGAAGCTATCGATGTAAAAACAATGACAATAGTAACCAGATAGACAGAAGTTGTCGATGTAAAAACAATACAAGAGTAACCAGATAGACAGAAGTTGTCGATGTAAAAACAATGACAAGAGTAACCAGATAGACAGAAGTTGTCGATGTAAAAACAATGACAATAGTAACCAGATAGACAGAAGTTGTCGATGTAAAAACAATACAAGAGTAACCAGATAGACAGAAGTTGTCGATGTAAAAACAATGACAAGAGTAACCATATAAACAGAAGTTGTCGATGTAAAAACAATGACAATAGTAACCAGATAGACAGAAGCTGTCAATGTAAAAACAATACAAGAGTAACCAGATAGACATAAGCTGTCGATGTAAAAACAATACAAGAGTAACCATATAAACAGACGTTGTCGATGTAAAAACAATACAAGAGTAACCATATAAACAGAAGCTGTCGATGTAAAAACAATGAGAATAGTAACCAGATAGACAGAAGCTGTCGATGTAAAAACAATACAAGAGTAACCAGACAGACAGAAGCTATCGATGTAAAAACAATGACAATAGTAACCAGATAGACAGAAGTTGTCGATGTAAAAACAATACAAGAGTAACCAGATAGACAGAAGTTGTCGATGTAAAAACAATGACAAGAGTAACCATATAAACAGAAGTTGTCGATGTAAAAACAATGACAATAGTAACCAGATAGACAGAAGCTGTCGATGTAAAAACAATACAAGAGTAAACAGATAGACAGAAGCTGTCGATGTAAAAACAATGACAAGAGTAACCAGATAGACAGAAGTTGTCGATGTAAAAACAATACAAGAGTAACCATATAAACAGAAGTTGTCGATGTAAAAACAATACAAGAGTAACCATATAAACAGAAGTTGTCGATATAAAAACAATGACAATAGTAACCAGATAGACAGAAGCTGTCGATGTAAAAACAATACAAGAGTAACCAGATAGACAGAAGCTGTCGATGTAAAAACAATGACAATAGTAACCAGATAGACAGAAGTTGTCGATGTAAAAACAATATAAGAGTAACCAGATAGACAGAAGTTGTCGATGTAAAAACAATGACAAGAGTAACCATATAAACAGAAGTTGTCGATGTAAAAACAATGACAAAAGTAACCATATAAACAGAAGTTGTCGATGTAAAAACAATGACAATAGTAACCAGATAGACAGAAGCTGCCGATGTAAAAACAATGGCAATAGTAACCATATAAACAGAAGTTGTCGATGTAAAAACAATGACAATAGTAACCAGATAGGCAGAAGCTGTCGATGTAAAAACAATGACAATAGTAACTAGATAGACGGAAGTTGTCGATGTAAAAACAATGACAAGACTAATCAGATAGACAGAAGCTGTCGATGTAAAAACAATGACAATAGTAACCAGATAGACAGAAGTTGTCGATGTAAAAACAATACAAGAGTAACCAGATAGACAGAAGTTGTCGATGTAAAAACAATGACAATAGTAACCAGATAGACAGAAGCTGTCGATGTAAAAACAATGACAAGAGTAACCATATAAACAGAAGTTGTCGATGTAAAAACAATGACAATAGTAACCAGATAGACAGAAGCTGTCAATGTAAAAACAATAAGAGTAACTAGATAGACAGAAGTTGTCGATGTAAAAACAATACAAGAGTAACCAGATAGACAGAAGTTGTTGATGTAAAAACAATGACAATAGTAACCAGATAGACAGAAGCTGTCGATGTAAAAACAATAACAATAGTAACCATATAAACAGAAGTTGTCGATGTAAAAACAATGACAATAGTAACCAGATAGGCAGAAGCTGTCGATGTAAAAACAATGAGAAGAGTAACCAGATAGACAGAAGTTGTTGATGTAAAAACAATGACAAGACTAATCAGATAGACAGATGCTGTCGATGTAAAAACAATGACAATAGTAACCAGATAGACAGAAGTTGTCGATGTAAAAACAATACAAGAGTAACCAGATAGACAGAAGTTGTCGATGTAAAAACAATGACAATAGTAACCAGATAGACAGAAGCTGTCGATGTAAAAACAGTGACAAGAGTAACCATATAAACAGAAGTTGTCGATGTAAAAACAATGACAATAGTAACCAGATAGACAGAAGCTGTCAATGTAAAAACAATAAGAGTAACCAGATAGACAGAAGTTGTCTATGTAAAAACAATGACAAGAGTAACCAGATAGACAGAAGTTGTCGATGTAAAAACAATGACAATAGTAACCAGATAGACAGAAGCTGTTGATGTAAAAGCAATGACAATAGTAACCAGATAGACAGAAGTTGTCAATGTAAAAACAATGACAATAGTAACCAGATAGACAGAAGTTGTCGATGTAAAAAGAATGACAAGAGTAACCAGATAGACAGAAGTTGTCGATGTAAAAACAATGACAAGAGTAACCAGGTAGACATAAGTTGTCGATGTAAAAACAATGACAAGAGTAACCAGATAGACAGAAGTTGTCGATGTAAAAACAATGACAAGAGTAACCCGGTAGACAGAAGTTGTCAATGTAAAAACAATGACAATAGTAACCAGATAGACAGAAGTTGTCGATGTAAAAACAATACAAGAGTAACCAGATAGACAGAAGTTGTTGATGTAAAAACAATGACAAGAGTAATCAGACAGAAGTCGATGTAAAAACAATGACAAGAGAAACCAGGTAGACAGAAGTTGTCAATGTAAAAACAATGACAAGAGTAACCAGATAGACAGAAGTTGTCGATGTAAAAACAATGACAAGAGTAACCAGGTAGACATAAGTTGTTGATGTAAAAACAATGATGAGTAACCAGATAAACAGAAGTTGTTGATGTAAAAACAATGACACGAGTAACCAGATAGACAGAAGATGTCGATGTCAAAACAATGACGAGAGTAACCAGATAGAAAGAAGTTTTCGATGTGATGCACACACACAGCACAAGGCAATCATCTATACCATAACAAAATCAGAAAACTATATTATCTAAATTAAGGTTTTCGCTCAGCAAATATATAATTTTTTTTATAATCATGTGATTTTGATAATACCAACCAGCATTCGCCAAACGTTTTTGGCAGAACTGCTATACCATTTTAAAATTACATGGCTAACTAGAATAAAATGGATGAATGAATGGATGGATAAATGAATCTACAACTACATTCTCCTCAAATCTAAAAAGTAAATTTTGAGTGTAATTCAAACAATCATTTATGTGAGATTAAAGCTCTTCATACCACCATGCAGGAAGTTTCACACCATGCACCCTATTTTATATTCAGCTCAGAGGTTATTACACCTTAAAGAAATTCCACAATTTTGATAAACTTCAATTAAAATGCATGTTCATACTTAATAATTTTGCTGTGGGGAGGTGTGTGTGTCTGTGTGTGTGTGTATGTGTAGGGGGGCAGATCTCAGTATTCTGATCTCTGGCAGCAAGACAACTGAATTAACTATTACATTTTAATATTCACATTTTGCATAGGTGTGTTACTCAAAATGTCCATCATGTGATTGCTTTTTGTTTGCCACAGTAACATATCCGTTATCTGTAGGTAATACTGTTTCTTATGATGTAAAACCTCCCATAATGCCTGGACATCCATGCTTTGCTATGCAATCACTCTGATGTCCTTTTAAAGAAAAGTTATTTTGATGTCAAAATGGGCAGTTGGACTGTCTACATAAACAAGCACTGGCTCTGGCTAAAACAGCAAAACTGAGAGAATTCACACTATAGAAAAACAAGTACATTGAAGTCCATGCAACAAGAGATACTTGCTGGGAGTCTGCTCTCATAATGCAGTCCACACATCTTCAAGATGCATAACTGTCTGTTAAGGATCACAAATCATCTGTGATCTGTGTTTTATTTTATTTATTTATTTTTATTTTATTTATCATTTGTTGACCGGGAAAGTCCGACTAGGTTCCACAGAGCCTGTTTTCAGTGGAGGCCCGGGGAGAAATGCTCCAGATGCATGTCTTTGGAGTGTTAAATTAGAAGATCTTGAAAACGGACAACACAACTGCAGCTTACATATTGTGAGTCTTTCTGACTAGAAGGAGAAACAGACTATCGCTGATCTTACCTCAGCTCATTCAACTGACCTTGACTACAAAACAATCAGGCTTACTACAAGATAGCATCTACCTCTACCTTGCATCAGCAAGAATAATTTTGAAATTTTTGAAAACAAGCAAAGAGCTCTACATGAATTGATAAAAGGTAGAAAATGGTTTATATTTAGGCAACATTGTGCCTTTCACACAAGCGCTATGTCTTTCGGCTTTTCCCGGTTAGGGGTCGCCACAGCGGAACTCCGGTCCGCTAATGATTGGCAGTAGATTTTTATGTGCTGGCTTTCCGGGCCTAACGCACAACCTTCAACGAAGGAACGCCCATTCACGCATGTCGACACACAGAAGACGCTCTAACTGAGAATCGAACGTGCAACGTCTAACTGTGAGGCGACAACGCTACTGCAGCACCACCACCGCAGCATACACAAGCTCTATGTAATTATGAAAATTATTGTATTCATATGTTATTTGTTCAGCTATTTCTTATTTCTTCATTCACAACTTTTTCATGTGTATACTTGTTCATAGGTTCATAGGTTCATAGGTAGGTACTAGGCTATCGGCCTTGGGGCCTATACAAGCCCAGCCAAAAAGGTACCCTGGCTTTTGCCACCCAAGAAAATTATTTTCCTGTGCCACTGTCGAGCAGAGCCACAGAGGTGATCCCCGGGGTGAATTTCCTATTTCCCATCCAATCATCAAGATTTTTCTTGAAGAGTACTAATGAGGAGCTTTGTTTGATATAGAAAGGTAGTTTATTCCAGAGTATGGGAAGTCTCTGGGACAGGAAACTATCCCTCCGGCATGTTCTGTTTATTGTGGTGACAAGGTTTAGGTCCCTAGAGCATGTAGCTCGGAGGGATTGGGATTTCTTTAATTGGAGCATGCCCAACAGCTCTGGGTTTGACATAGCTTTGTATGTTAGGCAGAGATCACCTCTGAGTAGGAGGTATGCAACGGAGTAAAGCTGGAGTTTTTTGAGACGGTCTGCGTGGGGCATCTGTTTGAGGCTGGTAATCCTCTTTCTGAGGTATTTCTGCGGCCTTTCCAGTTGTTGTAGATGTCTTGTGAGGTACATGCCAAAAGGGGCGTTGTACTCTATAATGGGTCTAATGAGTGATGAGTAGAGGAGTACAACTTTGCTAATACCTTTACTATAGTGCTTTAAGCTTTTAACTTATACACTTAACTTATTCATGTAACTTTTCTCCCCCAGGCCAGTACTGAAAGAGGTATTTGCCTATTTAGACTTTCCCAGAAAAAAAAATAGATAAATAATAAATGCATTGGGGTTTAAAGAAAGACTCCTTCAGGATGACTCTTGGTGATTCTAAAACAAGAAGCTTGTGCTCATGCCAGACAACATGTTATATGAATGGCCTGGCTGTTCTCTTTAATTTTCTATCCATGATCCTAATTAGATGGGATGGGAAATGTAAAATCTTTTTTTTTGTCAGAAAAAGGTACAGACTAAGTCTGTTCTCAGCCAAATCTGTAATAAACCAGCCATACCCAAGGAACCATAATTGATTCCAAGTAAAACTATGCTAATAATAGGGTCAGACAAGTTTGCTGCTGTATCTAAAATAGCCATGTCAGGCACTTCCTCTCATCTTTCTTGTACTTCTTATCTGAAAGAGACATCCAGAAGCTTGGACCCCCTGCCACAGAAATCTCTAACTCTGTTTCCATATCAAGTCCTAATTAAGAATGATGCACTTTAATCGAGTCCATAGAAGATCCTGAAGTGGACAACTTTGAATCATAAAAGGCTCATTCTACTTCAAATGTCAAGAATGACTCCACCTTCACCACACTCAATGACTCTTTTCTTACAAAATATTCTCAACTGCTGCATGACAGGGTAGTAACTGATCTTAAATTAAACAAGACAAGACTATTTATTTATTTATCTGACATATGCTAACTGTGTTGGTCCAGCTGAGCAAGGAGCCCATTTTCAGTGGAGACCCAAGGAGAAAAGCTTTAGTATAATACAATAAATTGTGAACATAATACAAAAAACAAAGCAGTTGACACCATTAGCTTACAAACTACACATTGGACTAACAGTTGTCCTGCTGTTGGAACCTTACTACCACAGTGAAGGCTGGCCCAGATTTTGTTTCATTGCAACCATTTATACCTTTTATTGCCCTCTTTTCGAATGATCCCCTTTAGTTGTTGTTGTGTCTTTCGGCTTTTCCCAGTTAGGGGTCGCCACAGTGGAACTTCGGTCCGCTAATGATTGGCAGTAGATTTTTACATGCTGAGTTGCCAGCTCTGACGCACAACCTTCAACGAAGGTACGCCCATGGTACGCCCATTCACGCATGTCTCCAGACAGAAGACGCTCTAACTGAGAATCGAACGAGACAACGTCTTACTGTCAGGCGACAGCAATAGATGTTGGTTAAATTCCTTTCCCAACCCTATTCTTAGTTAGATTCTTCCCCATTGTCAATCTGCAGTGAAGTATTATTTTTTCTCTCACATACTATCTTTATGAACTGTTTAATTATTAATTGCAGGGGACTCAGCAATTAAAATATACTCTCTTCTTAAATTTCTTTGTAAAGAAAAACTGATATTCATTTTCTATCCAAATCAAAAGTCACAGCAACGCATTCATGTTGTTTATTCTTTAACTGGAAAGGTATAATGTCTTGTAGGAACTGTAAATCCTCTAAATCTAAAAACCTTTGTTTAGTTATTGCATGTTTGGTTAAGATCTGCAATCAATGTTAAGAAATATATATAAGCTACATGCTTCAAAGTTTAACTGTAGGGCTTCATCAGGGAATCTAACTCTGTGCAGCGTCTATAGTCGGAATGAAGGCAGACCACCTACTTTTGGTGATATATCCTTGATATTCTGGTTAGTATGAGTCCACCTAACAAAACGTATTGTACATGGGGGTCATTATAACATTTCTTTAGACCTTTTCATGGGGAAGTATTCATCATGGACTCACAGATTTCTTGAAAAGATATGTTCCTTGCCTTACCTTGCACATGCATGCTAAACCTAATCCTGACACTGCCACCTTACACTAACCTTGCACATTAACTTATGTAGACTTTTCCTAACTACCACTATATAAGTTGGCACAGACACACACAACTTCAAACACGCATGGCACTAAATCCACATTCATACACACTGCCATCTCTAAACATCAAAACCCCTTGCCTTATCCCAAACTAAATCCAATATGCAAGGACAAATCAACATACAGCAAACCCTGCAGATGAGTATGAAAATGTACAATGTAAAAACACAATAGTGCGTTCTGTTTACCAAAGCAACATTCGATAAACAAACTGCAACCTGAAAATTTACATTCAGTTCTAAGAATCACATTAACTTTCACACATTTTACATGATACTCAGTACAGCTTCCATGGATGGTCCTGCAGTGCTAAAATATGTTGGTGTATGTATTTACAGGACAGCATTTGTATGGAATGTAGTGGTTTTACTTTCTAAAATGTGACTTTTCAGAGTAAAGCTTGTGTTTCTGGTAATAAAGTGGCTATCTTATTTGTAGTTGTTTAGCCTGGTTCAGTCAGAATGTATAGATAGCCTTCTTTGTTATTAAAGCATGATTGAGAGAATATCGTAGTGATAATTTCCTATTAGAACAGAGGTAATTGCTAGTGAAAGCCCTGACACTTTGAAAAATATGTATGATTTCTACTATAAAATAGCAAACTAGAAAACTCAGTGTTGCCCCTTTCAAACATCTTTGCGGGAACCTCATTCTCCTGTACTGCCAAATCATTTACTTTAAGACATGGTACCTCAGAGGAACAGCAATACTTTGACATACTACAGTCTTGTAGTTAGCATACCCCTTCCCCTATCACACTTTTACTTGCACAGATCTGAAAATTGCACAAAGTCTTGTTGTTTCATTGGCACCTGTCACGCTCACATGTAGAAAAGTATATAAAAAGCAATTATTCTAGAGAGTGAGGACCAGTGTTATAAAGACAGACTTTTCTAGACTATCAAGACTCAGGAATCAAAGGTGAAAGCAATATTTCATGCTACTGCACTGTACCTCAGCTATAGCACTGCACTGCTAATTGCAATGCTTTTTTGATGGCAGCCTTGTTAAAAAAGATGGCAACCTTTTCAAAGCTGGTAGTGAATGTGCCACAGATGGATAAATTAAATGAACAGTATAACTTATAAGCATGCCCCAGTTTGAATTCAGCTAGAGATATTCTTTCAACGATTGCTAATCCATGGAGATATTAGAAAACAAAACACTGTTTGTCAGTTGTTTATTTTCATGACTAACTTATTGGCCTATTCCAGAGTTCAGCTAATAAGGCAGGCAATTAGACACTTGAGTTCATATAAGAGAGTGTGAGTGTGTGTGTGTGTGTGTGTGTGTGTGTGTGTGTGTGTGTGTGTGTGTGTGTGTGCATGGTTGTGTGTGGGTGTGTGTGTGTGTGTGTGTGTGTGTGTGTGTGTGTGTGTGTGTGTGTATGTGTGTGTGTGTGTGTGTGTGTGTGTGTGTGTGTGTGTGTGTGTGTGTGTGTGTGTGTGTGTTTGCGTAGGCAAGGACTACTGAGAAATAGCCCAGGACAGAGTGAGGCAGGAAATATTAAAACAGATCATTTTAAGATGCATCAGCACAGTAGGACATAGCACTTTTGTGCTGCAGGGTCCTCATTGTTTACAGTTCTTTCCCACACTTTCTTCTGCAATCTGTGCTTGGTATTTTGATAAGGTCTCTTCTATAACTAGGGCCAAATTAACAAGTAGGCTGATGGAGCTGCAGTTTCAGGCCCATATGTCAGAAGCAGGCCTTAATGGCATCATTTTAATTTAATCTGAAATTGTGTGCTATTACCCCACTAAATGAATAGGTTCCTTCTATTTCTCAGCTCCTTGCTCATAAGGCACATAATCCATCACTGTCTGTAGCTGTCATAAGAGGAAAGGTTAGACTCCTAAACCTACACTATGAGCAGGAACAAACAGTAGGATATTATGCACTCTGTGCATCAAACAGTAGGACATTATGCACTCTGTGCATTATACGGCCAAACTGGAGGCTGAGCTCTCTCAACACAAGACTGGCAAGACCAGACAGGAGGAGAAGGTTACCACATACACTATAGACCCAGTCTCACATAGTACCATCACAACCACAAATCATACACATAAACACACAAAGACATACTCGGAGGCTCTGATCAAAAATCTACCAAAACAGCAGAGACCACCAAAGCATACACCCAAACAACTGTTACCTCAAAACACAACACCTGCAACACATAGACCTCACAGTCAGAGTGTCAAACAGTCACAGCCCTTAAGGCCAAACACAATGCCAGACACACTAGTCATTGGTGACTCCATAGTCAGACACACTGACGTCCCGCTCACCAGACTGAGTAAGGAGAAGGTCACAGTAAGCTGCCTGTCGGCGCCAGAATCCGCCACATAACGCAAGCACTCAGGTCTCTCAACAGCAGGTACAAGTACGACTCAGTCATTGTCCACGCTGGTGTAAACGACCTGAGACGTACCTCCTTGGACTACATGAAAAGAGACATTGAGGAGCTCTCTGATTATGTAGCCCAGGCAGGTATGACCCTGACCTTGAGCAGTATCCTACCTTCACCAAGAATGATGCCACAATACAAAGATAAGATGATCAGTTTTAACAATTGGCTTAAACTCTGGTGTCATTCAAAGGGGATCCAATGTCTGTCTGCCTGGGATGACATGCTGGACAAGCCACGCTACGCTAAGGGACGGCTTGCACCTGTCACCCTGGGATTCCGGATATTGGCAAAGGCTCTTGCCACCCCCATAGTGCCTTTTAGGCAAGGCTCAAATTCTAAACCTTCCACCCTAGAACACAAAAAGGAAAAACTAAGGGTAATGCTGCTCAATGCCAGAAGTCTCAATCTCAAAATGCACTCACTCGAGGCCCTTCTCAGTATGGAGAACATCGATGTCTGTGCTGTGACAGAAACCTGGTTCAAGGCTCCTGAGAGCACCCCAGCACTATCAGGTTTTACCTCATATCATGCCCGCCCCAAAATCCGGACAATACCAAGAAAGGAGGGGGGGTATCCATATTCATTAAGGATACTTACACCTCAAGATTGGTGGCAACGCACGATGCATCGGAGACCATCCAGGTGCAGTTAACCATAGGCAAGACTGCTCTACAAATTGTAGCATGTTACAGGCCACCCTCACAAACTCAGGAATCTCACTTGGCCTTCCTGAAAACACTGGAGGATAAATGTATCCCCTAATACCATCATACTAGGTGACTTCAATTACCCAAATATAGACTGGGAATGCTACTCAAGCCCAAACACCCTGGCCCAAAAGTTCCTGGAATTCATAAACTCAAATGCCATGGAACAACTAGTCACTATCCCCACAAGAGGAGAAAACATACTTGATCTCATCATCACGAACATGGGAGCAAAATGTTCAACACCAGAAGTATACCCCTCACTGGTGAGATCAGATCACAAACAAATCTCGCTGGAGGTCCTCATCCCACCCTCCTGAAACAAAAAGACCACAGTAAAGAACTTCTAAAAGCAGACTTTGCACTTCTAAAGACTAGTGTGGTCTCCTTTAAGGCCCCTGAGCCATGGAAAACAGTACTCTAGCCGCTGAATCACTTACAAATGCCTTCTACCAGCACCTGCAGGACTGCATGGATAAGGCAATCCCAAGCAAAACAAAGACTCTTTGTACCAAAGGCAAGCGCCCAGTCTGGTGGACCCCAGCCATAAACAAACTCTACAACAAAAGGAGGAAGCTACTACATGATAGAGCAAAATCCTTGAAAGGTAAGACGCCTTTGATCACTATAAGTAAAAGCTGAGAGCCCTCATAAAATCATCCAAAGCAAATTTTGAGAGAAGAATAGCTAAAGACTCTAAAGACAATCATAAGGCCTTCTTTAGCTATGTTAGAAACCTGGGAGGAAACTCCCAGATATGCTCAGAATTAGTTCAAAATGATGAGAAGATTACTGATCCTACAGACATTGCCAACATACTGGCTGACAGGTTCAGTGCAAACTTCTCCCCTCCCCAAAAGGAGAGATAACTATACCATCAGATTGCAGACCGCCAAACACCTCTAATGCCCAAGTGAGAACGGGCTCTCAAAGGCAAAAACACAGCATCCATGGGACCTGATGGTGTCCCCGGCTGTGTGCTACATGCACTCAACGAGGAATTAAATCCTCAGTTAGGACAGCTGTTTAATCGTAGCCTCACCGGATACGCATCAGGAGTGGCGACAGCGACTGTAGTCCCACTTCACAAAGGCGGTGCCTCCACCGACCCTGGAAATTACCGACCCATTAGCTTGACAAGCCTTATCTGCAAAGCCATGGAGAGGATCATAATGGATCTCATAAATAAAGACATAGGGAATTTGCAGACTCTGGATCCAACCCAGTTTGGCTTTGTCAAGGGCAGGTCATGCCTTTTAAACTTGGTTGACTTTTGAAACAGTCACCAAGGCCATTGATGAGGGAAAGGCAGTCCATACAGCCTACCTCGATCTGGCGAAGGCCTTGACACAATACCCCACTCGGGTATCATTGAAAAACTCATCAGCCTAAATGTTAACCCATACATCACAAGATGGGTTGCAAACTGGCTGAGTGACAGAACCCACAGGGTCAGAGTTGCCGGTGCCATGTCTGACTCTAAGCCTGTCTCAAGTGGTGTCCCACAGGGCTCAGTCCTGGGCCCACTCTTGTTTGGCATCTACTTTTCAAGTACAAGCAAACACGGAGGGTTATGGCTGACAAAGTTTGCAGATGACTGCAAACTGGGTGCCGAATAAAACACATCTGACACAGATATCCTTCAGAAGGGTCT